>NW_010972742.1:4327815-4371899 GCF_000737465.1 Haliaeetus leucocephalus | reverse complement strand
GGGGGGGAGAACGCAAGCCCGTTTCTCTAGAGGCAGTATTTTACAACAGGAGCAAAGTCTTGGTTTTCTGTAGAAAAGTCATTCATCAGAGCTCCTGCAAAAAGCAGAACACCAAATTCAAGTATCCCTAAAAGCTGGGTCAGGTATCTGGTGAGATCTGAAACAAAGTTCACCAGCAAAACCAAACATTTTAAGAAGAATGTAAAATGACCACATCTACTGCAAAGCATGGACTTCCTTAATGGCTTGCTTAATGTTATTAGTGAAATCTTACAACTTTGGGGAGAACAGACATCTTGCTTCAAATTATGAAGCAGAATTTTATTTTATTAATAGGAGTATTTTTGAAAGAGCAAATTCACTCTGAAAGGTCATCTGAGATCAACTGCACATCTTTTTCAATACACGTCTATCTATGTTAAAACCAAAAGCCAGGAACAGATATGAACAGTAATGGTACTGATGTCATGGTCTGTAATTTCTTATTCACATTCTTCAATTGTCACAGCATAAGAGCCACAAAAAAAACCACTCCTGCAGAGCAGGATTACTCTTTCCTCCCAGGAAAGTAAAAATCAGTATGCATGGATCCCAACAGGCAAGAGATTTCAAGAATCACCATAGATCTTCTGGCTACATGCCTTCAACATCAGAAGCTCAGTATTAACTACTGCTGAATATAAAACTGCTGCCACATTTTTGCCAAATGTGTATTTCCATGAAGCATTTGCCAAACCAGTGGTCTGAACTGCACTTTTGGTTACATACAGCTCCTTACACAAACTACTTTCAATTTTATTAGCTTTTAGGATATTTCCATGTTTTGTAGCCCGGTTATCAACACTATCTGATTAAGATACAATGGGGAAGAATTGAGTATTGCTGATATGCAATTCAAACCATTAAATCATTCTGTGAACTGAGGGGGCCAACTTTAGTAACTCCAAAAGAGAACTCCAAAAAAAAGATTAGAGAGATGAGCACACTTCTGCATTAAAAAAAACAAGTAACAGTCACACAAAAAGACCTGACAACAACAATAGTAGAGAGCAACAGGGTTACATCATTAAATTTTCCATTTTATTTGATTTCTTCCAGAAGCTATCGAAAAAATCTTTTCCATATAAAGAATATCAATGGGATGCTTATCACCTGTATCAGTTATTTTATATTAGTGTTTGTATTCCTTGAATGCCCTTCATATGAAGGTCCCCGAATGCTTTACAAACATCTTTAATTTGCCTCAGAGAAAGTGAGACACAACTATGAGTCTCTGGAAACATCCTCTGTGCTTTCATGGTGGCCACCATCCACTAGATGGTAAGTTAGGCTTTCATCACCAGTAGCAAGTCAGTCTGAGCCACTGAGAACTGAGATAGCAGGCAAACATGAAATTCAGAGGAATGCTGGGTCTGCGGGTTTCTTACAATGCTCTTCTTGTTCTGCAGTCCTACATATTCTTCAATTAATCCCTAGACACCATGGATTTCCAGTTATATTTTGTTGTATTTCTCAACTTTTAAAAGTAAAGCCTTTTCTTCTGATCTAATGGCTGTACTATGACTTATTCATCTGTGCCTGTGCACGGCTTAAAGCAATGCAGTTTCAACCAATTTGGTTTGATGACCACATGTCCTGGTTTTGGCTGGGAGAGAGTTAGTTTTCTTTCTAGTAGCTGGTATAATGTTATGTCTTGGATTTAGTATGAGAAGAATGTTGATAACAGACTGATGTTTTCAGTTAGTCTAAACACTACTTAGCAACAAGTCGAGGATTTTTCAGCTTCTCATGCCCAGCCAGCAAGAAGGCCGGAGGGGCACAAGAAGTTGGGAGGGGACACAGCCAGGACAGCTGACCCAAACTGACAAAAGGGATATTTCATACCATGTGATGTCATGCCCAGTATATAAACTGGGGGGAATTGGCCAGGGGGAGCGGATCGTTGCTCAGGAACTAACTGGGCATTGGTCAGCAAGTGGTGAACAGTTGCATTGTGCATCACTTGCTTTGTATATTCCAATTCTTTTATTATTATTATTGCCATTATTATTTTCTCCTTACTGTCCTATTAAACTGTCTTTATCTCAACCCATGAGTTTTACTTTTTTTTTTTCCGATTCTCTCCCCCATCCTACTGGGTGGAGGGGAAGCGAGTCAGTGGCTGCGTGGTGCTTAGCTGCTGGCTGGGGTTAAACCATGACACCACATTATACAGCTTAGAAAGGGAAAGCGATCACTGACTTACAAATTACATAATACAGCCATCCAACATGAACTGTATGAAGAGTTTTTGCAGAGGAAAAAAAGGAGTTAGGGGAGGAAGAAGTAGGAGTGGGCAGAAGTGTTTTGGTTAAACTAGAGCAACATCAATCATTTCCATCCTGAAATAGGCTAACAGCTAGAACATTAATACTTATCAAAGAAACAGGGGAAAAAAAAACCCACTCATTAGTAAATAAAGGTGTTGCAAAGCATTAAATAATTCCCACCAGCTGACAAGGGGGCTGTGATTTATAATAGTGTGTATTGATATATCACTTCCTATAATTAGGAAAAGTGAGACTAGTACTGCTTACAGCATTATTTTGATCAGAGCCTTGAAAAGTACTGTTGAATAACAACAAATGCTAGGCACAACAATAGAAAAACACCGTATCATGCTCTCAGCCTGTTTCAGATTCAAAACAAAGTATTCTAACAAAATCCAGTAAGAAAGGCAAATTCTGTTTGGACACATATAACCTTATTTCACAATATTATTATTATAATTCTGGGAAGATCACAGGTATAAAACATTCAAACTACATAACAAACAAGCCAGAATCAAAGGCTAATTGTTTCTCATTTTTTTTAAGCAACAAGTTACTCACCATCACTCTTTTCTTCCTGAAGTAACAAACTAACCTCAGTCTACTAAACTGTCAAAGAAATTCAACTAACCTGCATACTGGCAAAAGGTGGCATATGGCAAATTCTCACCTGCCATAGCATCTTTCTGGTAGTGCAAAGAAAAAAGAAATTGGTAATTTTAATTTCCTTTTGTTCCAATTACTAGGTGTCAAAAACACTTTTATAGTTACACATTGCAACAACAAAATAGTTAAGATAGCCTTGGGTTGGACTTCTGTTCAAAACCAGCATAGGAATCAAAGGCAAAGAAACGCAGAGTCAAAGAGCCAAAGATTTCAGGGACTCCTGGCTGAGGGAAGATGCATCCTCCAAAAAGAAGATGGACATAACTGATGTCACCCATCCCCAGTGCCCCCAGATGCTGTTTTAGGCAGGATCTCTAGGAAGAATAAAACCCATCCAACATACCATAGCCAGTGATTCTGCCTGTATTTTTACTGTTGCTATTATTATAAGCTTTCCTGTTTTCATTATGGTTTTCACTATATTCACTATTTTTCCCCACTCACTATATTCACCTTTTTTTTAAAAAAAAAAAAAAAAAAAACAAACAAAAACCCATGTCATTGCATAGCTCAGAGACCCTCAGAAAAATTTCATGTCCCACCTTTTTCCTTCTCCAGTAAAGTATACGTAGACTATTGTAATTCCTGCCCTACCCCACCCCTTACATTTTGGTACAAGCACTTTTTTCCTCAACATAGCTTTTCCAGTGCTTTTTCCCCCCATCACTGTAATATCAAGGATAATTTGCACACTACTTGAATTTGCCACCCCTGCCATTGCTGGTCACTAAAATCAACCCTGCAATAATAAAAGTCAATATTCTCCAGGCAGACAACTGAGCAATAATTAATAACTACAGCAGTTGGAAGCAAAGAGGTAACCACCTGTTTCCTAGACATATTAAAAAAAAAAAAAAGAAAAAAGAACATTGATGTAATTTTGAACGGCAAGGGCATTTCACCAAAACATTTGCCTAAAATCGCACAAAATTAAAAGCCCACAAAGGGCATTTTTCCAGACTGCCAGGCAAACAACATTAGTCACTAGCTGTATAATACTTGGCATCTACAAAGCATTTCTGTCCAAAGAACCCAATGCACTTGAGACACATTTAGACTAGAAACTCTCCGCAGAAGTAGGTTAAGTATTATTATCCTATTTTATCCGTAAGAAAAATGAGGCACAGAAAAAAAATCATGCATCCTGTTCAAGGTTACAACAAAAATTAATAAGAAAAGCAAGAATAGAATCCAATTGGCCCAGCTCCTATTTTGTGCCCCGTGTACAAGAAAACACCAGTTCGTGTATCATTCATTTCTCCAGTGACAGGAATATAAACTCCCATGGTTTATCTGCACAGAAAAGAAGCCCACGGCCAGTAATCCCTAAGAGCCTTTCCACTCCAGCTCCCTCTATGAAGCACTGATTCTGCTCTTACAAAGCAGATTAAAATGTGCTCTTCAGAGAGCAACAGAGATATCCTTGTAGAGACTCATCACTATGCTTCAATTCAAATAGTATTTTACTTCTTCATTTGTTCCCTTCTGTGAGCAAACGAAGGGATTTTTGTCACTTCGCATCTTTTCTTTAAGTAACTTCTTTAGAGCTCCTGCTCACTGAGAATACCAGTATCTCAAGCTGCACCACTAACCTTCCCACACTTAGCCCAGCAAGCACATGATCTTCAAAAGCAACCTCCAAAAGTACTGGGCAAGCAGATGATCCAGTTACCATGATACAGTATTCCTCAATGCCACATGTCTGTCACTGATATTACAGTACACTTGAAAAGAAAATGTTTCCCAATTTGGGTGGATGAAATCTCAGCAGAAGAAGCTGGTTTTCCATGCAACAGTATGTCATAACATTATAACACCGCATTTTTGTAGAAAAAAGTCCTGAAAGGACAAAATCTTGGCCATCTGCCTGAACTTCCAAAGAGCTGCCAACATAATAATTCAGTTACATTGTCTATGCTACTGTAAAACTACATTAAATTCAAAATGTTTGAGCGCATCCAAAATTTAAAATTAATGTTCCTTGGAATGAACTCTTCATTTTACAATCAAGTTGAACAAAAAAAAAAATTACTTCAACAGTGTTCCTCTACTATTATGGTTAACATTTAATGTCATTTATTGTCATTAAACTCAATATTTGTGTCTAATCAATACTAAGCTACCAAGGGCAGTCGTAACAAGTCTGGACTTTCTCTACAGGCTCTATTGATTTCTTTTTTTGAGACCTACAACAAACACAATTTATACAAATAATTTATCAGGGAACACATCAAAATAATTTAATAAACAAAAACTATATATTCCTTTTCTCTTCTGTCATGTGACAGAAAATCATTTTAACTCATTAATGGTAATCTCAACAGTTCGATTTTTAAATTTATGTAAAAACAAGAGGAAGCTATGAAGTAACAAATTTAAATCCAAATATGTTTTAGTGTATTTCCATGTAGATCAACAGTAATTTTTTGTCATTTTGTACTTGCCAGCATATTACTTTTAGATAAATTTGACAACTCCTGTCCAGCTTTGTTCACTTGGAATATTTACAATACACTGATACTGTAAACTTTATGCAAGTTGCCATAATCTTCTTTTCACAGATGAGTAAATTAAATAATTTGATCTAAATCCTACTTACCCAGAGAGTCACAAAGTCAGAAAATCTGATTTTTTGCTTTCTACTTGAAGTCGTAGATAATAGCCTTCCCAAACACACGGTTATCGTGTTTTTCAAGTACCATCTCATGATGATAAAACAATACCACCACCAGTCACATACACCTACACACATAGGTTCAAACTACAGAAGTGTTGGAATTGGAGTAAAGCAAACGGACAAATGCAGCTCTGAAAACAGTGGAGCATACAACACTGCACTAAAGTTAAAATGAAGGAAAAAAATTTAAATAACATCACCTGTTCAAGACTAGAATTGTTCTAAATTTCCCCCACTTCTACTGCTGTTAATATTATTTGAAGGCCTGAAAATAAACTCTTTACTGCAAAGGGCAGCAGTGGGGGAAAAGACAATTTATAACAGACAGAATTTTCACTTGGGCAGGTAAACTCTCCTAATACTGCAATCACTCAGCAACTCAGGGAAGACTTAGTTTGCTGCTATCCAACAAACTCAATGTTTCTTAAGTCTGGTAGAAAGAGTAATTATATAGTGTTGGTTTGCTACTTGATCCATTTTGCATATACACTTCAAATAAACAAACAAAAGCAAATAAGCAAAAAATCTCTACCAGTGATTAAAGCTCAAATGTTGGGCATGAAC
The DNA here is from genome assembly GCF_000737465.1 of Haliaeetus leucocephalus. Taxonomy (NCBI): domain Eukaryota; kingdom Metazoa; phylum Chordata; class Aves; order Accipitriformes; family Accipitridae; genus Haliaeetus; species Haliaeetus leucocephalus. Next base: position 4,365,683 of record NW_010972742.1, on the reverse strand, counting down.
TACTTGACAGCACCCCATTAAGAGAGGGGAAATTTGCCCTATAAAAGCATTTGCCTTGCTCAGTGGACATATAATAAGCTGTGTATTTTCCGTTCCACTGGAGTCAATGGAAACACCTTAACAGACACTGCCTCGGGCATGCACAGAATAAGGGTATACAAATGCTTTGCCAAGGGCAAAGAGGATGAACAAATACACGCTACAGGCAATAAATAACCTCACTAAAGCAGCAGATGGAAAACAAAAGTTTATACCACTCAAAGAATGAGTTCAAACTCCTGGATTCCAAAAACCTGCATCTACTCTGACTGCCAGCATTACTGTAGCTGCATCAGGCAACCACACCATCAGAAGCTTTATTAAACATTTTATATACGGCTAAGCGTATAACATCAGTTTAATCACATCAAGTTATTCCCCCCCCCAAACCCCTTTTGTCACCCAGCATTGAGAACAAATATCAAGAAACATGCAGTTGCTTAGTAAATGATGCTCTTATTCATGACATTATGGTCTCATCTACTGCAGAAACCAAGAAGCACCCAGAACAAGGAAGGCCAACATAAGGGCACTTGTTATAGAAGTATCCTGAAGAGCAACAGAAGCAAGTTCTTCCAGTGCTCTGTCACAAATATGAGGTCACATCTCTTTTTTTAAAAAAATGGAAACTTAATCAGTATTTCAGTCTAGTAAGTGACTTTTAAAAATTCCTTTCATCTAAACTTATAGCTGATGCATTCTCCCCTGTGGTAGTTTCCCTTGAATTCCAATATAATGCAAGAAGCAAGCACCTGGTAATGAGAGTTAAGACAGCAGCACCCTGCAGATCCAGTCCTGACTGTTCCAAGTAGTATCAGGCCACACGCATACAAAACAGAAACCCTTCTGAGTACTACTGGCATCTTAGATTTCAGCTGCTCAGACACAACAATCTGACTACAAAAAAATTCTCAACAGCCAAGATATATACATAACTACTAAAACCAGAATTCAACTACAATTACTAAACAGAGACAGTCCACATGAAAAAAAAAAAACCTACTGATTTCTACAAACTTCCTAACTTACCAATAATACTTTAACTGCATTACCCATACAGAATGATAGCTCATTTTTATCTTATCTAATATTATATCTTCAGTATTACATTACAGAGCACATATGGATCCTTCTGGGAAACAGCACTTCAACTGTAATGAAGAAAACCTCCTTTCTTAAATAAAACTGAAGAGGAGGGGAAAAATAAAATTATCAAGTAAGACCTAAATACTGTTCCATGGCTACTACATGCCTCCAGAGACTCCACAGTCAGTGAAGTCATTTCCTTGTATGATTTCTACTGAAACATAAAAGAAGCTAAAGCAAAGAAGAAAAACCATTTAGCTCTTGCTTGCAATAAGATCAACTTAAACTTCCTGGGGTTTTTTTGTGAGCTCTGTTAAACACCTGGAAAAGTGAAGTTCCTTTACAGCTGCATCTGTATGTAATTAATGCATTTGACAAGCTGTTGTGTTCCAAAACAGCTGCTTCCATTTTACAGACAAGTTTACCATCTGCAAAACTATTGGGTAAACGACAGTAAGTAAATATCAGGATAGCAGGTGCTAATAAATAACAAGCACTGCCAAGATAACACACTTCTGTAAGGAAAATTTTAATTTTTCCCACTGTACTTTTCTGTGCCCCTGAAGCAGGCAAACTTAAGATACTCAGAAACAGAGAAACTAGCGTTGTGACTCACAGGAGCAGTAAAACAAGGTTCAGGGCAAATATCTCTGAAATCACAATTAAATGCAATCCATCTCCACTGCACTAAGCCAAAGAGTTAGGTCAGTAAATCTGCACTGAAAAGTGGGTCTTCTCACAATACATAACCAGCCACAGATACAAGTATTAATTGTGGTAAATAAAACAAGTTGAAAAGTGTCAGGTAAGTCTAGTCTCCTATGTTAACATTCACATCTTAAACGGAGAATTTTCTATTTATGTCTGTATGATCTTCACTACACTTCGCACCCAGCACTGCTACTTAACCCAAAAAGCTTGTCCGTGCACCCAAGACTAGATCAAAACTGGGCATTTACTTGACCCAGCATCAAAACAAAGCAGCAAATGTAAAGAAATAACTGTTCTAACATCCACTATCTCACGAACCACAAGGAACAATGATTAACACAGCCTCAGCTGAAATTTAAGAAAACAAAACTAAACAATCTATTACTTGTGCAACCAATTTTGCCAGAAAAAGTAAGTCACATAGGTAGATATGATCCACCTCCAGATTTACAAGACTGCTTAAGTTTTAGGTACATTCACATACCCAAAAAAGAACAAATTTGGTAGTACTATGCTTTAAAGAGCTTCACATGGTTTATGGTATTTGGAATGTTACTGTCACTATATTCTCCAAAAACTGGCCAAGGCTATTGTTTCCAAAGCAGAAATACTGATATAAGTGGACCAACTAAAAATCTCAGCTTTTAAACCAACTACTATATAGGACAACTTTTGAAATGCTGGGGGTTTTTTGGTTTGGGTTTTTGCCATTTGGGTTTTTGGTTTGGGGTTTTTTAAGAATTACCATTTCAGGCCTCTGACTGTTCTTTCAATTTTAGATAAAAAAATAATGCAGCAAAGCTTTTTTTTTTTCTTAAATATATAGTACTACGTATAGTGCTTTGATATACCAAACAATAATTTGCTTCTCATGAGACAGTTCAGTTATTATTACCAACCTTACTTATTACTGTCCTACAAGCTACTGCTACCAGCCTCCCCATGTTTTAAAAATAAAGAGAATGCATTGAAACATGCAACACTAAGTCTGTGTAATCATTTTCCCTATATTTCATGAATGTCCTTTTGGAATTGCACCATAGCCCCAAAACTCTACTCCATCTATCCTCCCCTGGCAGCCATGTGGCTATTCATGCCATCAGTAATGCATGAACAACCAAAGAGGGAGGAAAATGCCCTTATCTCAGCTCATTAAAAATACAAGCAAGCCGGCCACAAAGGGGTCACAAATTAAAAATTCAATGCAGACAGACATGAAGTATATTGACATATCACCACATCTCAATCCTCCCTTTGAAGCAATAGAAAGCACCAGACACGTAATAAGAACAGAAGGCAGCCAAAACATGTAATGAAATAACACTTATTCAAGAAGATTATTTAGCAATGAAGAATTAAACAGCAACATACACAAGCATCAATAGGTTCTTTGCTGCTAATGGTAAATCCAGCAGTTAATACCCTTGCACAGGCAACACACTTGCTGTTAGAAACAGGGGCAACCTATCCATGCCTGCTGGTTACTGCAAACCCTAGAAAGGATATTAGTAAAGTTCAGAAGAACCATTAGGTAGAAAGTAGCTATTTAAATACAACTTAAAACAGTATCTTTCATTTTAGCTGTAAAACAAAAGTGAAAGACAACAGAGATAAAAGAAAAAAAAAAACCCGGTTTTCTCCTGGAACACTTAACTGTGTATATGAGTACACAGGATAATAAAACCTTCTCCTTTCTGAAATCAGAATCCAATATTACGAAAAACTGCTCTTCAAAGCTCCGTAACACTCTCAGTTAATAAAAAACTCCATTAGAAGAACTCTGTCAAAGCTATTTCATTATCAACTGAGTTTACTCCGATAATGACCTAAAAAAGTAATTAAATCACCGACGACTTAACTGCATTAGAAGTTTAGAAGTTTTTATATATACATTAGATGGTTTTATTTTTTTCTGAAAGTAGCAAATGAATTATTTTTCTTCAATGCCAATAATCTGCTCCTAACAGCAAGAAACACAAGCAAACATGAAACATCTTCTCAATTAATAAATCTACTTAAAAACCCTTCCTGTCCCCCATTTTCCAACCATACCAAAGTTCTATCAATGCTGAATTCTACTGATTTTAGAAGATGTTAACACATATTTGTATTCTGAAAAGTGACCATACAAACATTATTGCAGTATTCATACAAACATTATTGCAGTATTCTACTGCAAATCTGAATAATGTTAGATTGGTTGGCTCAATGTGTAACAAGAATTTGCCTACAAAGTATTTGTGTAGTCTGAAAGTCTTCCTTGCTCATGTATCGTAATAAATAATTTAAAGTGGAATAGTTTCTTTTAATGCCCTAAATATTTTCAGATTTATTATTCCTGCTTACCCCTGCTGTCTTGTATAAGGTTGCTAAAAGCTACAACTCTGGAATCTCTCATTAGTAATAATTACCATAACAGAAATTAATCCATCTTTTACATTTTGTAACAGCTCACTAGTATTTCAAACATATTTTTAAGAAAGCTTTTAAATACTTATTCATTTAAGTATTTCTATGAAAAGTAATAAGCATGCTCAAAAAATACAGGATGTGAACAGAGACCAGTAATAATTGCAATAATGCAATGTTTACTTATTTAAGAAAATGGATGTGAGGAAAGGAGGGAAGTAGACTATGTTCAGAGCAGAGAAGGAAACATACCTATACAATTTGTCTCTAGATATATTTCAACACACAGGTTTATAGAACTGAATTATGCTCATGAGAAAGAAATTTCTTTCAACAAAAACAATTTTTTTTTAAATGTAAAAAACTGCATTATCTGCCCCCCCGCTTTTTTTTTTTTTCACATTACTTAATGTTCAATGAAATATATACAGTCTGAAAACACTAGGTATGCCAAAGCTGTTGAATACAAAGTTACTTCTGAGACCAGGTGCAAATGTTTTTTAGCAGCAGAAAATGGTATGATAAAGTATCAAGATTTCTGATGATGACAACTTCCCTGTATGTTTCTCTCCTAGAAATAGGTTTGGAGGTGACATAAGGTGTTGGTTCTCTGCTCTAATATCCCACTGCCCTCTACTACAGTGTTTACTGCCACATGCAAGGACACAATACACTTTTATTTTATAACTACATAAGATGCTAAACAGCTAACATGGAAAGTATTGTTCTGCTTGGGAGTTAACACCCCCTTTGAAAAACAAGGGCATACCTCAGTATCACAGAAAAGTCTCCTCTCAATTAAAACACCACTTTCACCCTTGAAAATACACTGAGGCACATATTATGCTCCTCAATTTCATAAAAACTCAGCAATTTTGACAGTCTCAAACACTCAGAAATCTACTGTATCACAAATCAATCATTCTGTAGGAATACACAACTCAATTACATAGATGTATTCTGTTACCTTATTTGACCATTTGTAGGCTTGAAGAAGTTGGCTGTAAAGAGGTGTTTTGTCCTGCACAGGATCTAGGCTCAACAGTCCACTGTTGTGCAGGGGGTGGTTCTCAGATGGTTTACCAACTAGGTTGCTCAGACGCTCCAGTTCACTGAAAGAAAACAAAATGGCATTTTTTTTTAAAGTCAGATGGGCAGATACAGATATCAGAGATGTACAATCCTCCTGCAGGGACAGCAATCATGCATGAACGCTATTTTAATATCTAAGTGAGCTTTAAATACCTCCCCAAATCAACAAAAAACATAATCACTCTCATTACCCAAACAATTTAAAATGGTCTGTTAGTCGTTAAGCTCAGTGCTTCTTAAAAGAGAAAGTACAAGTCAAGAGTCTTTGTAAGACAACCTGGAAAGAGTCAAACTATTGCAGGTCCTGTTCACAAGCACTTCCAGAACCCAGGGCATCTTCTGAGCAATGCATACCCTCAGAAACTACAAAATTCTGACTTTAGCATTGCCTGCAATACTAGAAGTATTTTTTTTTACCATCCAGCAGGCAGATGCCTCATCATTTCATTAAAGAACTAGAAGTTAACATTGTCCTCATATAAATATACAGAAAAACTGGCATTAGTCCCATGCCTGGAGATGGTCCTGCAAAGTTTGTGATTACTCTAAGCAAGTATACGCATTCCGAGTTCTCAGGGCAAGGAAGCATCTTCTGATTACCACGAGCAATTTGTAGACATGCATAAAATACTCAACTAAAGCACAATAAGCACCATTTTTCCATTAAAAAAAAAAAAAATCTCACTGTGAAATGATGTATTATTGCTTCATATCTCATTTGTCAAACACTACATTTAATAATAACAAAAGTTAAGCAATTTTTAAAACTTGCATTAATCAACTGTAGAAGAAAGACTGGCTACGTTGCACAGATATAAAATGCAGTTTTTCAAGTGACATGACTAATCAGGTGCCTTTCCTTTTGACTTCCGAATGTTACATCCTACTCTGAACTTCAGAACTTCCACTACATTAAAAGCAGGATTCAGACCCTTCAAAGGGTGACTTCTGAAAATCTCTGTAAAGAAAAATTCCAAATATCTCAATTTGCATTTAATGAAGGTTATGAAAATAAACACCAACTATCAGGGAACTGACAGTTAAAGAGACTTCCACACTTTACTGCCACAAAAATCTCCTTTATTAGTCATCATTTCTTCAAGCTTACATGGCCTGGATTCTTTCTAAGCCCCTGGTGCTGTGAACACTCATGAATGTACTTAATATTTCTTGATGAAAAAATACAACAAAATAATTGTGAATAGCTATAATAACTAAGGATTTGTTGAACAGGGACCCCAGTCAATACTTTCATGACGTGAGCCAAAGTCCACTGATAACTTTAACTTCAATACACCTTGGAGCATTCCTTTGCTACTTGGAATCTGTGCTTCCCAAACACGTAACAGAATATGTAACAGATGCTATATAAATTACAATATTTTGGGGCAGTTATGTTTCAAAAAAGACAAATTAAATATACTCCAAAATATTTTAAAAAGTTATCTTGCAAGGAATCAGGAAAGAAATGGTCACCAAAGCACTGATAAGCATATCCACTAATGCTGTGGAAGAGACAGGAAAAGGAACTGATGAAGTTTGATCATGAAGCTACTTTTCAGGTATGGTAGTAAGGACAAGGAATGACTGCAAAGAGTCGCACAAGAACTTCACAGCACTGAAACGCTGGATGATACACTGCAAAGTAGAAAAGTGTAAAATACTACACATGAGACAAGATAGGTCAGAGCCAATTGCTATCTATTATTGTTTGGGAACAAGATTTCGGGGTTATACCAGATAATTCTTTAGAAAGCTACCGAGCAAGACAAGAAGGATAACCAAAGGAACGGCACAGCTTCCCTGCAGGGAACCATGAAGCCTCCTCAACTTGAAAACTATAAAAACCAAAGGGATACAACAGAAATCTATAAAGCTGTGTACAACATCATTCATAAGAATGATTATGTACCATCTTTCCCAACAGAAGGGAAGAAGTAGGTAATAAGTTATATTACCATGATCAGAACTAAGAATCAGCAAGGCCTATTAGCCAGCAAGAAACAAATTCTTGTACGCAAGACCCTGAAGACTAAACCTCTGGAGGCCTGAAAATGTGCTGGAAAAGGGTGGTTACGTGCTTGCCCTGCCCTTGGACATCTCCTTGGACAGTGCTGATGGCTCCCAGGAGGACAGAACTGAACCCTGCAGTCCTCTGGCAGGATCCACACGGACCATCAGCCTCAACAGTTTGTCTCCATTTACATGAAACACACCTGCTGGTACTAAACAGCTCTACTTAAGTGTACTAACTTTCCAGCCTTACAAGTTTTAGTAATAAAATGACCATTCTTGAACCACTTGGATGTTACTCAATAGCCAGAGCCTATAAAGTGTTTAATTTTTTTTTTAACACAAAAACTTCAGAAAACAAAGAAAGATCTCCCTGCAACCAAAAGCATTCACCTTGCCAATGCAATCCCACCGACGGCTCCTTTTTAAAAACAAAACAAGAACAAAAACCAGGTAACTATTATAAGCAGCGTTCATCCCTTTGGAGACTCTGGAATGAAACACCACGAAGGGATAGCATGCACGAGGTTGGAAGGAATAAAATGGAACGTTTTCGCATGGATTTGCCTAAAACTTTCCCCGGGAGTGGAAACGGCACCGCCGGGCGCCTCTGAGGGGGACAGGCCCTGGGGGCGGCGGGCCCCCCCCGGGACTCCTCTCCCTCCCACGCCGCCACCGCAGGGCCAAGGCCGGGGCCGGGGTCCCGGCTGCACACCGACGCGGGGGGAAAGCCCCCTCAGGGCCGGCTGCTCACCCCAGGTCGCGGCTGACGGAGTGCAGGCTCTCCTGGAAGGCGGCCACGAAGCCCTTCTCACGACCCTCCAGGGTCTCCTTGTTCCGCATCCCATCCTTCAGGCAGTCGAAGACCCGCGTCACGCTGGAGCGCAGCGCCTGGATGGCCGCGATGGCCTGGGAGAAGGCCTCCAGGTTCACCCCGGGGCTCAGCACCCCCTCCGCCATCTTGGCCGGCCGGGCCCGGCCTCTCCCCGGCGGGCCGTGAGGAGCGCGGCGAGGCCGCGGCGGCCCCGGGGCAGGCTGGGAAATGTAGTCCGGGCTCTGAGGGGGGCGGGGGCGAGCAGCGGGGCTGGGAGGGAAGCGGCGCTTCCCTCAGGCGAGTCCCTCACAACGGGTCACTTTTAAGCCTTTTATCCTCTTTTTCTAACCGCGGGGATTTCTTCGGCAAAAGCGGGGCTGCCCCACGCGCCCCGGGACTGGAGCGGCTGAGGAGATGTCTGCCCGGCCCCGGGGCCAAAGAAACGAGCACTGGCACGCATGTATCTCTCCTTCCTCAGAAACGTATTTTTTCCAGTCAAATGTCCTCTTTTGTTTTGTTTTCCTGTGCTGTGCATCATTCTCTGCTCGCAATATAGGGTATATTCCCTCATCGGGATGTTCTGTGGAGCTGTAGGGTGTTTTCCAGGCATAGAGCCAGAAATAAAACCGTTTAAAATAGGAAGCAAGGGCCCCATTCCTGCTGCAACAACTGTGCTTGGCTTTAAGCAAGTGAGAATACTTCTATAAGCCTTACGCTCGCGGACAGGCTGAAAATTTGAAGGTTGGGCCCCTGTGTTCATGTCTTAGTCGTGACTACTGCTGAAATCAACAGGACAGGCACCAGGCCTTCATTATTGAATGTTTGCGAAGCACTGCGAGGTTCAAGAGTGCTAACATAGCACTAAGTAGTACTGGTTCGATTTTGTAGGAGCTGCTCGTGTTTCCGATGCCACTGCCAGCTTTTTTCACCCCTTGAGTGCAGCAAAAATAAAAAGAGCTAAAACAGACGCGCTGTGCGGGCCAATAGTTGCTCCACACAGAGTAAATTGCAGCACAGGGCTAGGTTTTTTGTTTTCTCAACTTCTAAATTAAATAACCACCTCTTTCATAAAGGTATTAATTAAATTCATGAAGCACAATCCACACAGATCTTTTAGTCAGAGGTGGGGTTTTTTTAGATGTAAAATGGAAATGAATATGACAAGGAACAGCAGATGTGTCAGTGGCCAAGTGAAGCGAGGCTTTGCCCACCGCTCAGTGACACTTTTCTGTCTATCATGCAATGGATTCTGAAAATGGCATCCAATCAATTAACTGTTCTCAGAAAACATGCAAGGTATTGATAGTGAAACCCTATTACTTAGCATGAAGAATGAGAAAATGAAAAGGCTGCGGTTCTACTTCTCTTGAGCTTAGTAATGCTGTTGCATCTGAGCACAGAAGTAAAGCAAACCTGGAAGCAATATAGTCTGAAGCAGTGTAGTTCAGCCTACATAAACAGTGAAATATGTAGTGGTGTACTTCAAAGAATCAGCAATGGACTGAGCACACCTAGTAGGGCAAATATGAAAAAGATGATAGGAATAGTTCTTCATGTAAAAAAGCACTGAATCAAAGACTAGCAGCCAGAGGCAGAAAGGACAGGACTATCTCAGCCAGACTGGCAACTGAAACTGTTTCTGGATCTATAATATTAGTTATATGTTAGACATAAAATACCTTTCTTTGGACTACTATAGATTGGTCAAGAAAGTACTGTGTTATTTTAAGAGAATATAGGCTGAAAGATCATTCCTGCATGGCATTATTCTTTTTTCCTCTCACTGCAAAGTTCAGACTCTGGGTGCACATTGCCCATGTCTCTAACCTATTTTATACGTTATCCCTTAGAAACAGATGATTCTTTTCCATTTCTTCCCCTCTGATATAAGATTTATTATTTTTAAATATATATTTTCAGCTGTCAATATTGCATTTATTTTAACTGTCTCCAAGATCCCCGTCATTGTGGTGCCCAAGTGCAAGGATTTCTGATTTTACATCCTAACTGGAACACTAAAAGGGCTTGGCAGTTGTTTTACTATTTTTAAACTGTAATGACAAAACAGTGGCCTGAAAACAAACCCATAGATGTATAAGGAACCATTTGGAACTTGCCCCTAAAGAACAAAGAGCCCAGCATAGCTCCAGCTTAGAAACTCAAAGGAGGGCATTCACATTTTTTGTTCCAGGGATCTGCTTTTTCTTGCATAGATGAGGAGCCAAGCTCTCCTGAACAGACAACCGGCAATTCAGAGCACTGAGAACTCCATTGGCTCCATGGGGAGTTAAGGCAGACCCTGCTTCAACACCTAAAGGTAATGGCTAAAGAAGAGAGCAGGAGTTCCTGTTCCTCTTATTATTCCTCCTCCTGTTTTGCCACATCTAGAAGGAAAAGACTGCATAATTTGGTGTGCTCATTTGTAAGGCTCTGCCTTGCTTAAGTTGCTCACTGCTTTCTTTTAAGCAATATTCCCTAAGTGGCAGCTTGCCCAAACCAAGGCAGTATGCTAATTTCATCTTCATTATAGGTATCTTGTAAGTGGGCATTACAGATATAAAATAGGTGAAACCAGGATATCTCCAAGGTAGTGATAAAAATCTTTTTGCCTTAAAATCACTAGTAAAACATAAAAGCAAGAATCCAGCTGATGTTCAAAACATCCAAAAATCTTACTATCTGACAGCTGTTGAGTGGGCTCCTGCAAAATTATTTGGGTGGCCCAATATAGACACATATCCACATCTCAGCAAGCATCAGAACTGACATCTTTTATCCTCTCCACCAGAAGTTCAATGATCTAGTGATCTCCCTCCAAAAAAAAAGATCACATTTAAAGCATATGGGTTATATCCACATTGCACAATGCAGTGTCATGTAGAGAGATGCTAACAGCTACCGCAGTCCTGGAAGCAGCCTGCTCTGTTAGTTCAGCATTCTGACCAGACTAATAAACCCTGCCTCTCAGCATTGCTAATTAGCTCTGGCAGACCACTGTGCTAACACAGTGATACTACAGCTAGCCCAGTTATCTCCACACACTGCTGCACTATGCCATGTAGATAGACTAAGAGATGGAATAGAGAAGACTGCAGTGAACTGCCAGTTTTGGATCTGTTCTGTGGCTAAAGAGAGAATTTCATTTTGGGTGCTGTCAGTCTCATAAGGTACATAAGCTCTGAACTCACTTGGAGAGAAAGGGGGAAAAAAAGTAACAATCCAACCTGGCATCACATGCCGCTTGACAAGAGCAGTACAGTTCTCTTCCGAAGCAGAAGCTTGACTAGGGAGCTTGTAATTAAGATGAACCTTTCACAGCAAAGTATGTTATGGCAATATTACTCAAATTGCAGCTACTAAGAACCAAGTGGGCTGTAATTAATCAGCAACATCAAAGAAAAGGGATGATTTCAGAATCCTTGCAGAGGTACTGTAAACAATTTGTTAGGAAAGAAAGTGCCCAATTAGAAATGCATTCTCATTGAAGAGAAATTAATTTTGTTGTCAGGAGAGACAACTGGTGACTATTGGGTTTCATACCAAGTGCAGATAGTCTCTCATGAAACATCTGGACAGGACTCAACATTTGTAATAACTGGCATCATAAGAAACGATCTTTATCTTCCTCTGAGATAGATAAATGCTGATATTTATTCTGTGGCAAGCTGGACTGCTATTCATCACTGGGGCCTCTTCATTTCTTCATACTTCATCGCTACATTCTTGACAGCACTTCAGATAGATATAATAAACTGATTTTTTTTTTTTGGTTCAAATAATTGTGACGCTCAGTAGCGCAATTGGTAAGATATTGTTGCTATTTTTACATTCCTATTAATTTCTTTCAGGTTTTCAGTCTTCAGTTAGCCACAGAGTTTACTACACAATGCATTATTGAAACAGAAGAGAAGCTGGGGGGGTTATCGACTCATGTTTGAGGCTTCTGCCAAGAGAAAGGAATGCATCCTGCCTCCTTTTCAACAAGGTTGGAATGGCAAGACATTTTCAGATGTGGGGGAGCCTTGATCTTCAGTGCTATTTCTTTCCTATTGTTCCCTGAATCAGAATCTCCCACTATATCCAACAATAGTGAGCAAAAATCTTATCTGAACACTCCTGCCAGAAGAAACAGTGAAATAATGAACTGAGCTGACAATGATGTACTTATCATCAGATTTCCTGTGGGATGAATAGAGTTAGCTTAGTATTGTTTCAGACTCTCAGGCGACCAGGTTCACATTTGAAAGGATCTTCCCCCACATCATGGTTGTGCAGAAAACAGACCTGGAGGCCTCCCGGTCCCCTTAGGGGGTCACTGTAACTGTAGGAACTCCAATTTTTGGGTGGCTATTCAGTTCCTTATCCAGAGTGTTTTGTTTCAGTTTATGCTGATAAAGTGTCCACATCACACACAGAAAATCCAGCACATAACAGATTTGTCTGCAGAACCACTAAGAACTGGATGGATTATGACTCTTTGATTCCCTCTTGTCTGATGAAACTGGCACCCTTGATATCAGTTTTAAGATAATTCAAAGAGATCGGCTGCTATGCTGTGCTGCTTCTGGAGTTTCGGTCCCTGGGGATGTCAACTTAACACCTTATCCCAGCACTGAATTTACATGAGAAGTGTAAAGCAAAATACAAAAAGTAAACCATACCCAGCAAAACTCATGGTGTTATTTTATGCATGCGGAATTCTGTCCCAAAATATGTCAAATTTTACTTGCAGAAATAAAAGGCTGCTGTTTTATTCTGTATGTGTGCAATCTGCAGAGAAGTATACTCAGCCACTTCTTTTCTTTAAACATTCAGTGATCAAGTGAGGAATCTGATGTAAAACCGAATGGGAAGAAAGTATCATTATTTAAAGGCTACATAACTGCTTAAAATTAGAGCTGTGAAGGCATCAAAAAATACCAGAAATCACAGATGGTTTGCAGATAAATTCACATTGCATTTAGTCCACTCAACATCTAAAAAAAACCTATGCTTTTGCCTTGCTTTTCAGTCTATCTGTTGATGCCTGCTCAAAACATACTTTCTTTAAATTGGGCTTTGAGTCGTGTTCTGTTGCTCTATACATTCAGATCCTAGTCACTTTGAAAAAAACGCACAAATACATTTATTTTTAAATGATGTAGTTAAAATTTAATATATTTTGCACATTTTCAAAATGACGACTATCCTGAGCAGGTTAAATAAGACATTAGCAGGGATGAAATAGTAGCAAGAACAGACAAGTAGTTCTGCAATATGCAAGTGACTGAGACAGAATGACCCAGTTGCTTCTTCTTGACTGTTGATGATTCTGCAGTATTAGAGTGAGTTAAACTCATTGTTTTCCCTATCCGAAGACTGCAGGATCAGGCTTTTACATAATTCTGGGATATTCGTGTATTCTGTAATTTAACTCGTTAAAGCCTATTTGCCTTTTTTAACACCTGGGCTGTATTTTAAAATGTTCTATCTTGTCCTCTGAGTTTTCTCTCTGACACTGGTTTGGTCTGGGGAAAATTCCGCTTCCATTAGCATGAAAGACCAGGATTTGGCACAATCATTCCAGCCTCACTGCCTAGCAGCAGTCAGCAGAATTTGTTGAATATATAATGCTTGAATTTTACTCCTTACCAGTTTCTTGCAGAGGTGGGATTTTGCAGCAGGCAAGGGGAAGCTTGAAACATGATGGTTATTCAAGACATGGTTGAGCACATCCACTAGCTATTGCTCTTCATTGAACAGGCGCATGAAAGTTTTAGATGGCAGTGTATCCACTGTTATGACAGTAAATATGATGGAGTTCATGGTACGATATATGGTATTTCTTGCCAGGAGCAAACTCTAACCTGCAGCTTGGAAAAGCAGAGGTTGCTTTTCCCCAGGCTCTTTAAAAAAACCTGACGCAGTAACAATCACTAAGACAAGTTCAAAGAGTTCTGAAGTTCCTGATTAGTAAATATTATTTGAGAAAAGTATAATCTCAGGACAATAAGGCCTGACATGAACCAGATTCAGGCGTGATTTTGGCAATCTTCAGCTATAAACAGGAATGCAGCATGCCAAGCAACCATCCTGCCTAACTCCTGAGCTTAGCTTTCCCCATTCCACCAGCCACTTGCCAAGAGTCATTTGCTCCAGTACTTCTTACAAAAGCCAAGCTGCTTCTCATAACTCTCCATCCTAATTAAGCTACTTGCTGGCTTTTATAATCACCTCTCCATAAACCAATCAATCTCAGCAGGATTTTTAACAGATGAAACTGGGCTGATAGCCCCTTAAAGCACCAGGCACCCTGAAACAACAAGGTCTTATTATTCACTCTCTAGCTTTTCTTGCATGCTTTCTTTCATTTCTTTTCCAGCTGTAAAAGAGAGACGCCAACAACAAAAACAAATATAGTCAAGTATGCTTAAGGCTGAATGAGGGCATGGAAACCTGCAGTTTTCCAGACAAGTCAAGTGGTTCTAGCAACTGCATAGATCAGTATTTTCTTTCCAGCTGTTTCACACTCAGTATTGTTCTTCAATCCATTAAGAAGGACAGACAACCATGCTTTTTAACAGAAATCCGACAAAACAGGCAGAATAAATCAAAGTTCTGGGATATTCAGAACTTCAACATTTCAGAAATTCAGTACTTCATCTTGACCTTTATTCAAGCAAGCATCTGAACCAAACTTGGAGTACATACAAAGGGACTTTTAAATCAATAAGCCTTTCTACAGCTCTGCTGCCTGCTTCAAGACCCTATTTCTGGAATCTGTAGGGCAGCTAAACCAAACTCAGTTCACAGAGCCCGCAACCAAAAGAGCATTTCCTCTGGAGTGGGCTCCGTGTGGAAGGCACACATCCGAAAATTGCGCAGAGCATCCTAGAGTCACTGCAGCACTCCACATGTTAGCAGGACACAGATGACATTGCTCAAATTGCCACCAGACTGGATTTACCCAGAAGCTTCTACTCCCACAGACATTGCTATGGAAAATGTCCTGCATAAGGAAAGAAAAAGTCAATCAGTTTGATGTTGTCAAAGGCATTCTAGTGTGTTTCTTGCTGTCTCATAATATGGGATAAAAGGGACATCAATATTTGGAGATAGTGGAGGCACCATATGATGTGGAAATAAATTGGCTTCAAGTAAAAGACTACCTTCCTTTTGTTAGAGCAGAAACACGAACATATGCACACACAGTGGGGCTGCACTGCTACCAGCATCCCCAGCAAATATCTGCCCCTTTTGGGTGTTGCTGCACCAAGACCAGCAGACCCAAAAGCAAAATGAAGGAGCATGCATTGTAGGTGCTGGCCTGCTGCCACACTGGCATGCCAGCTGACAGCGTCCATGGGATAGGGAGGAACCAGACCCATGTATGACATGGGCAACAGATACAGAACAGATTGGATTTTTTCCAAGGGCTATTATCTGAAAAAGACTTTGCTTTATACTTGGGCCAATATGGTAAACTCCGTCCAGTTAGCTCAGGGAAAGGTCAGAGATATTTTAAAGTAAAGAAAGGCCATCTCTGGCAGCTGTATCCAATTCAGAGAGATATATTATCCCCAAAGGAACATGAGAAAAAAATCCTTAGTTATTTTATTTCTGCATATTCCACTTACTGTTACCCTGGTGTATTCATGATATGGAATTGAGCTATGTTTTCAAGAAGAATCCAGCCAGTCTTTCCTAAAATGAGACAGAGATTGTTTAAACAGACAATCACTTCCTGGAATTTGCAGGTCTATTCCATACTTCAGTATTTAGGGTCTCCAAAAAAAGTGTCATCCATCTTCCCTCTTAAAAAAAAAAAGCAAGAAAGCAAGAAAGCAAGCAAGAAAGAAAGAAAGATTTTCCTTCTATCTAGAGATTATTTAGTGCTCTGTTATTGACACTGCTTCTATTGAAAGATTTAAAGATAAAAATGCAGTGTATTCAAGTAGCGATCATTTTTCATCGTCACTAAGTGACAGTACAGCCTGTAGTCAATTGCAGCAGATTTATCTTTTCTGCTATTGATTGTGTGTGGGGCTAAGCTGTTTGCAGGTACCTGGCTGTATCTCTTCTGAACTGCAGCAAGAAATGCAAAAAGAGTGGACAAGAGTGGTGCCAAGCAATCTTGTTTTCATTCTAAAGCTGTTTAATTATTTCCCTACAAGTGGTGAGATAAGCTGCTAGAAGATAATTTGTTTACGGACACAAGGCATTTCCTGCTGGACAAAAGGAACAGCATATAAACAACATTTCCCTGTGTAGCTCAGTCTACAAGGTGTCACAGAGAACTGGATTTAAGACACTAGACACAAATGAAAACTTCAGGTATCAGAGGGACTGATGTTTTGTGAAAAGTAGGGGCTGCCAGTCAGGTCGCTAAAGCAAAGCTCCCATGACCTCCTGTGGTGAAGATGCTCTCTTGTACTCTTGTGAGGATTCCCATCACATTATGGAAAAGTTCCTTCTGCTTTTTGAAGCCCACTGAGAATAGAAAGTATTATCCTGAGGGTTTGGAACACTCCAGCCTCCAAAGCTCCATGAACAATTTTTATACTTAAGACACAGGGAATTCTGGTCACCTTCTGAGTTTAGAGTGAAGCTGAAGGAAAAAAAAAAAAAAAAACAAGCCCAAAACATTTAGATGCAAGGTAGAACTTGCTTATTCTCAAACAGTACAATATTGGATCCCAGACTCTTGTCTCAAACACATCTACTATTTTAAACAGAGCCAGACTTCTATATATGCTCTTCTTCACTTAAGCCAAATACATCGGTAAGTGCTGATACAGAGGCTGTGAATTTGATGGCTGAATAATGCTTGCGGGAATCCTTAAGAGACCAAGAAAGCTTTCTCTAGAAGCTGTCATGCACCTCCCTGATGGATCACAGCTCACAAACCATAAATGCACTTAGTGTGGGGAGCAGTCAGGACCAGATCTTCAGCTTCCCACAGCAGTTGCTCCGTTATGGAGCTAAAAGGTGCATTTGTGCTTGTTTCTCTTACCAGGTACTAGCTGAAATGTGACCCAGACATCTTTAAAGTTTCTATGTATCAGGTGTAAGTTTTAAATATAAGCTGGAAAAGAGGCATACAAAGAACTTCAATGAATGAGCAGACCATGGAGCCTCATTGCTATTCACAGCTTTCTCATCCAAATGATGCCATTTATCCACAGTCCCCACTGTGACTTTGGGTCACTCCCATTCTGGATATTGCCCATACGGATTAGAAAAGGGAAAGGCAAGCACTGGCCATTGCCTGGACAAGGAGGCCTATTCTATTCCGTGTGCCCCCTGCTTTTTCCTTCCAATCCTCCTGGGGAGACCCAGCAGATTAATTGATCCAACAGCAAAAAGCCCCAAACATGGTAACTGCAGGAACTACCTTGAGATGAAAATCACATGCTTTATTCTAGAGGCAGTGACTTAACCAAAACCAAGCAAGCTATACAAATAAAACACATAAATAGAGGCTCACACCAAGTATGAAGTTTATAATGTTCTAGCCCTTCTCTCTCCTCGTTAATCATGTGCTTCTGAGGTTCATTTTCTAATCACTTCCACGAAAGACATTCTTCTTCTACAGAGACTTAATCTTTTTACACTCCTCTGCAGCTAGCTCTGACTCCCTTGTTATTTCCTGATCAAAACCCTTTTGATTAATCATCTCTTAAGAGGTTTATCAATCTGTTCTGAAGCCCGTACACAGGAACATACATGTTCAGCAGATATTTCCTCTGTAACTTTCTCTGCTACACTATTTTGGAGAACTGTTCCAAACTGTGCCAGCTAACTCTTGCTATTTGCAGACATGGGAGATGGGATTCTAAAGCATGAGGATTTGCCAAGGTAGCTATATGAGTATACTAGCAAAAGGATATCTCTCCTACTGTATAGCTCATTCCCATTCTTCAAATAAACTGTACTAGTAGAAGGACTTCCACTGCCTCAGCAGAAGGTTTTTTTTGATAGGAAATTAGCTTCACCTCTTGCATTGCAAACCAATATAGCAATGATAACGCAGCTTTTGACTAGGACGAGTTGTTTTCTCCTCAGTATTCACAGCTGCCAAAAAAGGAATATGATCATTGTCTTAAAGAATAAAAAGTGGCTTAATTTTGTCCCCCAAAATAACCTGCACTTTAGATCCATTCTGAATTCTTTTTCTTGCAAGGCTTTCCTGCACAGATAACAACGTTAAACAAATTAGGAAATTACTCTCTCTGCAAGAGCCAGGTCATATTTCACCATTAGAGAAGGAGTCTGATTTTCGCTTGAGTGAAAATAAATCCACAATAACAGCATTTGCTATCATTCATGTCTCAACATTCCCCCTCAAAATAGTTTCATTTTTTTATATTTAATGCTTCAGCATTACATCTTAAAATAATGTCAATAATTACAAATCTCACTGTTTTATTTTAGGCACTGTTCTCCCAGAGTGACAGAAGCACACAGATTGAAAATGTTGCTGAAAAGATTGCTGGAAGATAAAAAAAACACATCTAAGCTTTGCCTAAGTGGCAAAAAGGAAAGAGATGCTCTTCGGACACAGTAGCAAGGAAATAAAAGTTTCGAGTGTTTGTCATTTGCTTAAAGCCCAAACAGGGTTCTGTGACAGTAAACCAAAGCACTGCAGTATCGTGAGTTCATGGTGTAATATTTTGGCCCTTGTGGGATGTTATACTGCAAAATTGAAATGAAGGATCATACTCTGAAGCCTGCAATCTGGTGCCCCTCTCTAGCTGTCATACCTGATTCTAGACAGAAGAAACCCAATAAAGCATATTGATCAATCTCTGTCTGATGTGTCAGTTAAAAAATAGCCCTTCATATGTAAACAAAAAAACTACGCAGACCAAAAAAAATCCTCAAAACCTTCCTATTCTTCAAGTTATTAAAGCTCTTTCTGTTGCTACACAATGAGAATATTTTTATAAGTTTTATGAGCTCTATCACTGACCTATTCATTTTCTAATGCCTGAAAAATTACAGATCTTCCCTTGCCCATTGAATAAAAAAGCAAAGCCCTTTACAAGTCTATTAGGAAAACAATATTTACAACAAAGCACCAAGGAAAATACTCCCATTAAATTTTACAGCAATTTCCTTGGAAGAGTCCTTTCCACTGAGAACAGCTGGACTTAATTGCAAATGAGCTGACTGAAGGAAGTACATCTGATTGCAGATGTAATAAAATTCATGCTTGACACCTTAATTTTTTTTAATATATATTGGCCACCATCAAATCACTGCATTTGCTGGTTTGCAGGCTAAAGCTATCAAAGTTCTGGCAGCAGAATAGACAGGGAACGGAAAAGCTTGTGGAGTCCTTCAAAGCCTGGTGCTTAAGACACAGCTTTTTAATGCTATTGATTCCTAACAATCGATATTTTTTTCAATAAGAAAGTCTCATATTACCCCTTTTCCCAACCACCCTTCACAATGAACTTAGTTAGGATGAAAAAGCACTTAATGGCTTTCTTTTGAGGTCTTTTTTTTGTGTGTTCATTGCCGTCTCTTCTTCCTTACAAAGTTCACTGATACTATGTGGTTGTGGAGTGGTTGGCTAGATTTTCTCCAGTGTAACAACCTGCCATCAGGTTATAATTTGACCCCGAAAAGCTAATTTCTTTGAAATTAATGAAATTGCAAACACATCAACCTATTGCCTTTAAGGTTATTTGCTTAGAAGCTACCACAAGAAGCAGACTTGTGCTTCTTCCTCATGCCTGTTGTATTTCTGTGGATAACTTAGCTATCAATGAGCTTCATGAACAAGATTTTAAAGTACCTTTTTACCATTAAGTTTGAATGAAAGCAGTCATTTCTGTTGGGAGTCTTATACGATGACTTTTCAAAAAGTAGGGCTGGTCATATCCTGTTGGCAAATGCAGTCCTTTTGCATCATGAAAATATGAAACTTTGCTTAGAGAGAGAACAGGGGGAGTGAGAACTGTGATTGCTGCCACCCGAGATTGCCTAAGAACTGAGCTTCATTGCTGACTAATTGCAGGCAAATTACTTCTGCTGGAATGTATATTGAGTGAACAGTAGCAACAGTGTTTGCCTGTAGAGCAGTAAGTTTAACAAGGATGGAGTCAACATTAAATGCTGCCTGAATCCTCCTGCAGCAGAAGTATGTGATCTCCTTTCCTCGTCAGTCTGTGATATGGGAGAGTGGGATTGTCATCCCATTCTCAACGTTACTCCATTTTCTGCTGAAGAAAACATTGGGATACTCTTCCGATTCTCTCCTGTCTCCTAACCTAACAGGATTATTCCTGGACAGAAACACACATTTCTGTGAAAGGAAAATAGTTCTCTTTCATCAATGTGTTGTGAGCTGAAACTAATGACCAGGGCTCATTACAAACAGAGGCTGCTTTTCCTTTCTTTTTTTTTTTTTTTTAGACTAACACTGTGTGTGGCATCCCAACACTTTAAAAATAACCTGCTGCTCCAGTGGTACCTAGCATGATGCTAATAAGAGCTTCATGTAAGGGATGTTGCAGAATCTATAACAAGCTTCATTTTTTTTAAAGGAATAGCATTCGCTGCTTGCTTCTGTAAGTGGCTGTTTAACTAGGCCTACCAAACATTGCAGATATACACACAAATGCATTTTAATCAACCACAAAAGCACTGTGTAGCATAAGTAGTTATGCAGCTATGCCCAGAAGAGCACAGGTAAATAGGCTAGTAAATATTTGATAAACTATTGTTGCATGGGATAGTAAACATAAATATTTAGTATAATACTTATTTACATTTATATCCTATGTTTAGAATAATATTATGTCTAAAGGCAAGTATACATTCAAATGTTTGGTCTAGTAATGCTACTTATAGACATGTGCTTAGGTAAGATATTTAATACAGTGTCATGATGCAGGCAAGAAAATGAAAGGATTAGTTTATAAGATATATACACAGGCACACAACTATATCCATGTTCAGTTTTCTTTGTAGAGTAATTGCACTATGAGAAACAAATGCAATATAAATATCAGAATCTCTTTGCAAGGTGGCATACGTTGGGCTTTTAACATATGACTTGTCAGTTGGTAGGGAATGACCTTGGGGGGGGTGCATTACAAAATGCTGGACTGGCATGAGGGCAGATTTTCAACGAACACAGTATGAAGTGCAAATATCACTCCCCCAAGGCGTAGCCCCAAGCACAGACAGATTTCATGCCTGTCTTACAGAGTAAAATGGAGGTTTTGGTGATTCTTTAGAGAAATGCAGGATGCAATCACTACAAAGATAAAAATTCTTTACCAAAAGCCCTGGGAATGCACTAGCTCCCTAGCAGGGCTGCGACTCATCCTCTGTAAGGCTGTCTTTTGCCTCCATCCTGAAATAGAGGTGGCGTACAGTTTGACACATTAATATTTATTACAGCTTGCAGTGCAGCAATAGTCCTATATCAGAGCTGACTCTATTATAGAAAAGACCTGCATTATAGCAAGAGGTGGCCCTTTACAGGGATTTGGTTTTTTCTGCCTGATAACACATTTTGGGCTACAGAGTCTCTATATACATTGAAAGTTCCTTTTACAGCTACATTGCATTTATGATGACAGATAGCCTTTATCTCCAGTTGAGGGCCTTTTCAAAGAGTTTGTTGAGTTCTGATTTTTTTTTTTAATGAATTAAATGAGATTTCTTGCAAAATATGTATCTGGATGTGTATGTGCAGGCTTGGGTTCTGTTTAATGCAATTTGTTTTGGACTCCTGACCAAAGCCGCAATGTCAGCTTGACCGGAATACTTTGTGCCAAAGTAGAGAAGTCATCTCTGGAGAACCAGTAAAGCAGTAAAAAGCATTTAATCTCTAATTCATGGGCTTACATATGGCCCATGTTACTCAGGACTGTTTTGACAACTGCTCCACGATGACCTCGGTGAGATGTGGCATGGTGGTGGTTCTGCTCTTATGGGATACTACTTGTCTGTTGTACAAACAACATTGTCACTGCTAATATCTCTGCCAGAAAGACCTATGTGCAGTGTTGGGTTTTGTTGCTTTTTTTTCTTAGCGTGCACTGTCTTTTTAGTGATATGCCTGCTGAATATTAACCACCCTAACGATCCCAGCGCAGCTCCGTAGCACTGCTGCTTCCTTTAGTCCTAGCTGGAGTGATTTTCTGCCTTTGTAGCAGTTTCAGTAGAGGGGCCAAGGACTGGCAGAAGTACAGAAGTTGAGTAACCTTCCTCTTCTTCGCAGGCAGCTCACAGCCAGGCACCAGTGCTGACGCACAGGGTGGGAAGCTTTGGTTGCCATTTTACCTTATTGATACTAATTCTGTAGTGCCTGTGCCTGTAGACCTGGGCTCTGCTCTGCTGTGCACTGCACAAACACAGGGCAAAGAGGCGCTCAGTCCTCTCAGAGTTTCTCTCTGAGAGTTAAGGCTTTGCTTACACGATCTCCTCTGGATGCGGGTGGGCTGGCTGACGTGGTGGCCGTGTTTGGATGCCCATCCTTGCAGGAGGACACTGCTCTCCCTTCTGCCCACCAGCTTGCCTGGACTGCAAGGGATGAGGGAAGGATGCTCTGGCTCATAGGGCCAGCATTTGTCAGGCAGGGCTGGGGTGAGAGGCAGAGGTGGAGGATTACCTCCAGCTGCAGTATGAGAGAGAGGGAGTGCAATACATGGCAGAGAGGGTAAAAGGCACGGTGGGCAGGAGCAGGATAGAAAATGAGCAAGTAGGAGGAATTTGAAGGAGCATGAGGTGGTTTCTCAAACACTCGTCGAAGAATTCCCCCATGGGGATGTACTGGGAAGTCAGAGAAAGGGTGCAAAGAAAGGTAAGAAAACACTTCTACCAGCAGCTGCTGTAAGAGCACGGGAAGACAAGGCCTGCATTGGTCGTGGCCAAGAGAAAGGATATTGGTGTTACCAACACACAGGAATACAAACCACAAGATTAAGTCTAGGCCTGAATTTTGTCTCTGTGGATGGATACCAGAGGCTGCATTTTAGAGACGCTACACAATCTGAACTGGAGGTGAGGACAGGGTGGGAGATGCAGGATGGATGGGGCACTGTGGCAGGCTTGAGTGAAGGGTTGACATGACTGATGAAGGAAAGTCTAGAGTATTTGTGTTTTGGGAACACCAGATGAACTTTCAGTGACATGAAAGGGAACTCCTGTACCAAAGAGCCTAATCTAGAGCAAGAAGGGGCTAGGAAAGCTGTCAAAGAATTTTGGAAGCCAAAACAAAAAAATATAGTCAAAATAACAGAAGACCATTTGAAATGTCTTTTCCATGACCGGGAGATACTGAATCCATAACTGTCCTTGTGGAGATGAGCAATGAGAAGGAACCACTTTAGTCTGCCAGTTTCCTGGGTGAATTAATTATTGCTAGGTAGGGAATGAAACCACAATACCTTCTGTCTTGACAAGTGAGCAGATCTGGGAACAGAAGAGGAAGGCTGCGCACAGATGCATTGACACAGGGTCTGTAATCCTGCTGCTCAGATCCTAACTGCACCTGGAGGAGTTAAGGAAAAGGAGAGGCAGGAGGAACTAACCAAATTGATCTCTCCCGTGTGTTGTTGGCATTTTACCCCTTCAAGCACTGCTGTTCCTTCCACCTCACCCAGCTGCAGGCAGGACACGTTGTACTATCCCCAGGGAACTAACCCACCCGAGCCCCTCCTAAAAAAGGGTCTCCTCTCTCCCTGCCTTGCCCCCCAGCCTACCCCCAGGTACACTTCATTTTTCATTGACTGACTGGTAAGATTGTGCCTGACTTCATTGAGAGGCTTTTAAAATCTTAGTCTTTGCTATTAGTATTGATTAGCTTTGTCCTCTTAATGGGCTGGGTTTTTTTCTCCTGGCTTGTTGCATCATCAGGTTATATATTATTCTTCAGGGTTCTTTATATGGATTCATAAATGTGAATACAGTTGGGGACCAGCTCTGAGAAGAGATGCTAATCTTCTGAACAAACCCCCCAGGCCATCTTTCAGTGTTTAGGAGGCCAGTCACAATGAGAAAAAGAACAAACGATCTGGTCATTGCATTTTTCTCGGGGTTGGGGGGAAGGAAAAGGAAAAGAAAAAGAAAAAGAGAAAAGAGGGAGAGTAAGTTGCTATTCCACAGGGTCAGCATGAGCATTTAGTAACTTAGTGAGCCAATGCACCAACTTTATCCCTGCAGCCCTGGGTTCTCAGCTTAAAAATACAAAAGTAGTAATTAATAGTTTGCACTTATGTAGCATTTTTGCAGATTAACCTCTCCACCGAAAGATCACCTAAATCTGAATGCAGCCATTTCTGGAGTGGAAAATAGTGGGAGTTTAATAATGCACAGCAACACCATGCAAGAACTCAAATCAGGAATATTATACAGAAATAAAAATGCAGGGGCAAGGTTCATAGTGAGAGAACTCACTTACTCTGGCTAGAATTGCTTCACGAAGTCCGGCTAATAACCTGCCTTACAAAGTTGCTGCTGAATTGTTAAAATATTACAAGTAGGTATTACAAGTACACTTCAATTCCATATCTCATCTTATAGCTAGCATCTCCCAGAGCCTGGTGCCTCCAATCTAATACCACTGCACTAATCCAATATTGATTCTAAGGAAACAGAGCTTCTGAGCCACCCAGACAATGTTTTGCAGCACAGAAGGTTTCCATTGAGATCTGTCCTCAAGCCACTGACCCAGCAGTCCTGTTAGTTTGTGAGAGCAGCAAATATCAGATTGCAAGGTGATGCAGGTGCAGCCCATTGATTCGATGGTCTCATCCTTATCCTCTGGGAATCCACCCATTGCACAATTTACCTTGGATGTCAGAGAAGTACTGCAGGCAAGAGAACTGCCTCAGAAACAGATGATGCTTTTCCTCTTGCTAGAAAATGCTATTTGCCATCTCTACTCCTCATTCAAAGTCCCCAGTCAGTTGATTGCCACGGGATGGGGATCAGGCGTCACTTTTAAGCCTCTTCCTTGGGTGCTTGTGCCTGGGGTTTGACATTCGGTTGCCTCATTCACATCAGCTCACCGATACCCCCTGCGGAGTTTGTCCAGCAGTGCCCATTACTGTAGGCTATGAGCCCTCTGGCAGCACTCGCCTTGGTCCTTCTACTGCAGGGAAGATGCCCTGTGACATCTGGAGCTGCAGAGGTTGCTCACGTACCGTGAGTTCAGCTCACAAAGGAGGGAGAAGATACCACCGAGGGGGAGTTCGCGCGTTAGCTGAGCCCAGGTATGCCTTGATTGGACTTGGCTTCCCTCAAAATTCTCTCTTGAGGGTTGAGCTCTAATCAAATTAATTTGTCTGTTGGCCAGTGAGGAATAACAGTAAATCTGAAGTCCTGAAGGCTTATGGAAATTTGCCTGCATGAAGCATATAATTTTTAAATATAAAGGAGAAAATGGATTTGCAAAGGAAGTTTCTCAGCTGGCAAAACAAGCTGTAACAGAAAGCACAGCAAAAGGGAGAAAATAGTCTAGAGAATACTGCAACACAGCTTGAACACAAGGGTTTTGTCTGAGAAAAGCAGTTTCTTGTGATTTTACTGGAAAGGCATTTTACTCTGAAAACGGAATCTAGACAGGATGTTACTGATGGTCCACATCTTATTTTCAATAAATGATGAACCTTCATGTCCCATGAAATATGAAAGTAGAAAGCTGCATTCTATTATATTCAGCAAAGGTTTTTTTTCCCCTTTTGTTTAAATATATTCATTATCAAAGGTATAGTGCCCTTGAGAAGCTGAGGCAGTTGCTTGTATTGCTGTGCAAGGAATTTAAGATACTTACTAAAGTTTTTACGAACAATGATGCAGAGATGTGTACCGTGTCTTTCAAGACCCCCAATCCATCTATTCAGAGCTGACACTTAAGCTGTAAAGAGACATCCTTGTCAAACTACGTACATATTGCATATACAATGAGATAGCTCTTCATTTCTAGCACACTAGTTGCAGGAGTTAAAGTTTAAAGCAGAAGGGCTCTAGACCTCTTATTTCAGGCTATTGCGGTTCCACGTGCGGAAAACACATTGGCAATAATGAAAGTTCGGCATTTACATTGAAAGCGTAGTACATGAGAGGGCATGAAAATATTTTGATGAAAAGAACTGGCTAGATACAATAAGGTTTCCATCCTGTGCTTCAGAAATTGTTAGCGTGCTACAGGTTTGGGGCTGGGGGGGGGGTGTACGATGACGATACTTGATTGGGATGCAGGTTATCCCTATACATCTTCTTTTCTTTGTCCTGCGGTTCAGCAGTGACACTAAGGAAAATGAATACATTTGTATGTACCATACAGACCTACACTACAAAAGAGAGAAAATGATCTCAAATGGCTGATTTCTGAAAGTCAATAAGAATAATAAGATTCAGTTCAGCCCTTAGATACATACCAATGGTTTCATCTTAACAATTCCTCTTTACCTTTTACACCTCCTACTTTTAGTATTATTTTATTTTACTAACAGTTTTCCTAACTTCTCCCTGTCCTTTAGACACACTGATTACTATTCCATATAATATTTTCCTTTTCAATATGTGTGATACCCTCACACATGGTTTATAAGCAGGAAGAATTACTCATCTTCTCAAAAAATAACAACAGTTACTATTAACCAGATTTTGGTCTCTGCTGTGCAGTCAAGAAAGGGTGGCTCAGGTGTCTTCAGTAGCTTATAAGCCAGGAACTGAAGTAACTGCAAGTCGATGCCTAAGTTGACAGGAAGCTTTCTCCTACGATTATGTATTTCAAAGGGAAGTGCAGATGCCAGTCATGCTGGGTACTAGAAGAGCTCCATTTTTATGCCAGTTTTTGTCCATGACAATCTCATCAACAGCCATATAAAACGATGTGAAAAATCTGAAAATGGATGTTAACTATTCATTTTCTAAATTTGCTTAGTTAATGTAACTTAACAATTTCCACATACCAACAGCTTGATTGCATCTGCTAGAGTTCACTAGTTAAGTAGTTCTCCCCATAAGAAAAATCTCTGGGCATCATCTGAACCAACTCATTCACTGCCACAAACTGGCAGGCTTTCTTAGAATAATGATACAGGCAGCTTTTTTACAAACCAGTATAAGTCCAACTCCTGTGAAAAGGGTTTTCTGGGGAGGAACTCCCGGGTACAGCACAGCTCTGTTTTGGAGGCAAGCAGGAGTTTAAGACTTCCTTCTGCCTCCACGGGAACGGTGCCTTTCCCACAGCGCCGTTCAGAGCAGCAATAACCCTGCACAACATCGGCTCAGTCTTACACAGGCAGCCTCCAAAGGCTACTTCAGCAGCTGGAAAGCTTTAGAGGTGCTTTATAAATATGCCCACTCTTACAGCAGGTGCCACGTCCTATTCCACCAAGGAATTTTCCTGCATCTGCTCCAGGGAGAAATCCATGCAAGGCTGAAGGTCACAGCTCTGAGAAGTCCTTGCATTAAGTGACCTCAGCTGGCTAGGATGTGGTCCCCGGTAATGTCTAATGGGTTTCGTATGACTCAGGTTTTTCTCCTTTGTCCTTCCCTCTCCTTCACCAGCGTGCATTTTGCTAGTTAGTGGTTATGCAGCAACAGCTGCAAAGTACCATTTGAAGGCAAAGTATTATTATCGCTTTGCCAAATTGCCACAAACTATTGACCATCGTTCTTCCGAGCAGCCTGGTCACTGCAACCCTCTAAGCAGAGCATGCATTTTTATCTTCCCAGGCATTTTTATCCTAAAGCAGTGGTGCATAAGGATAAAAGTCAGGAGCCTTGCCTGCCTGCCAGCAGAGCAGGCAGTGCTCCGAGCGCAGCCCCAGCCAGCCCAGGCTCCTGCTCTCACGCTGCAAAAGCACTGAAGGAAAAAATTGCTGGAGTGAGCAATGCTTCTGCGATGTGGCAGTTCAGTAGGTGGCACATGAAAGCTAATGCTCCACTGCGATACTAGAGGGCACTGTAAACCTGGCAGTTTTGGCTTCCGAGTGGGACGAAGTAAAAATTGAAGTGTTTGCTATTTGCGGTCATTAAAGCTCTCTTGGTACTTAGTGCAAAATTAGTGCTAACCCCTGGGTCTTGAGCAAATTAATTTGTGGAATTACATTCTGCTGTCGTAGATCCCCCCCTTACACTTACAGTACAGGATCCTTATTCATTGCCAGGCCCTGAGCTACTGTATCCCACTGCCGGAGGGGATGAGCTGTCGGTATAAGGCTTGGAAGAAAAGGGAGCAAGAAGCATTATGAGAACTCAGGAACTTTTTTTTAAAGCTATCACTTAACAGTAATGTGTTCATTAATTGGCAGCCTGACCGCTGCCTGACTTTGTTTGAAAAACCTGATGGTTTCCTTTTATTGTGGTAGCGCAAGGTTTCATCCTGTGTCTTTCGTATATGCCAACATCAATTTTTTTCTGTGTGCTTTCTTAAGGTTACACACCTATCAGAGAGTAGGAGAATTCCTGCACTGCAATAAAACAAAGTTGTTTTTAAAAGAGTCTTTTAAAACATATTTAAAAATAGGAATATGCTATTCTAAATTAAACACTCCAATCAATGTGATCGATAGATTAATAGCTTTCAGTATCTGTCTCCTCAGATATTCCTCATACACCCATCACTGTAATTTATAATTCAGTATTCAACTTAAATTAGTAAGATTTAAACTGAAACAACAACAGACTGACAAGTAAACAAGACTTCCCAATTTAAATGTAAAATGTTTACCCAATATGCAGAATCAAGCTCTCCGCTCTCACAATATCACCGCCACGCAAAATATGCATAGACCCACAGGGAATAAGAGGAAAAGGGATCTTGAAAGGTCACCTAGCCCATCTCCTTCCCCCAGGGTAGGATCAACCCTGCCTAAATCGGTCTTGACAGGAGTTTCTCTAACCTGTTCGTCCCTGGAGGTTTTTAAGGAGATTCCACAAGCTCACCAGACAGTCTATTCTGGGTGTCAGCTGTTCTTATAGATGGAACATTTTCGCCGAAGTCTAGCCCAAATTGCATTTGCTGCAGCTTAATCCCACTACTTCTGCTGTCCTACCCTGGTGGATGTGGGCAACGTTTACTACTTTTGTAGCATCTTTTACATTTTGGGAGATTATTACTGTATTTTCATCAGCCTCAAGTAATCGACCACAGTTCTTTCCTTCTTGATACGTTCGTTTTCTAGAACTCAGACCATTCTTTTTATTTTCTGTATTTTTCTGGAAGTCTGATGACCAAAACTGCTCCTCCCCAACACTCAGTACAGATGGGAGCAGTGTACCATACCACACCGCACTCTCTTTACGTACCACGGTGCCAGCTTGGCTTCTCTTACACCAGGGTACCACAGCTGGCTCGGAGTTAATTTCTTGCCCATGATATTATCCCTCGTCCTCAGAAATGCTGCCTACACAGCCATTTCCTGACACACATTTCAATAGTTCTTATACATTCTGCTTTGCTCTTGTCCTTTTCAAACATCAATCTATTCTTTCCAGACTGTTTCTTCAGTTTGTTAAGATTTTGAATCTTTCTCCTGTTCTCTGAGAGCACTTGCAGCCCCTCTCAGCTTGGTATTGTCAGCAGGTGCAATAAGTCTACTTCATATTCCATTACCCAAGTCACTAATGAAAATATTGAGTAATACCAGACCCTGCACAGATCCCTGCAGCGCCATACTCAAGCCATCCTTCCACTTCAACAATAAACAGCCGATAGCTTTTCAGTATGCTTTCCCAGCTGGTTTGATATCTTACAGCATTTCTCCTCGACCATATTCCCCCACCTTGCTCCTGGGAACGCCATATGAAACAGTGTCAAAAGCCTTACTGCAGTCAAGATGTATCACATCTCCAGCTTCTCCCCTCTCCGAGACCCGCAGAAAAATTAGATTGGTTTGACATGATTTATTCTTGACAAAGCCACGGCTTGTGGGGCTACTGTATACCTTATGCCAATGCCACTCCTTGCCTTTGGATCTAGCGAGCAAAATTCTGTCCTCATTGAAGTAAGGAACAAAACTCCCAGCATCCAAGAAGGACTTTACCATGTCCAGATTCCACCCAGCAGGCAGAAGCAGTGGAAACACCATTGCATTAGTTCTCATGTGGGTGAGGAGTAGTTTATTTCCACTGAGCTGCAGATGCAAAACTTAGTACAGGGATATCATACACGGGTTTGAGCTCTGTGCACCCCGAGTACCGTCAGGTTGTGTGCACACAGACCCCTGCCTCCCTGAAACTACATTATCTGGTGCTACATCATTTCATTAGTACCCTTGGTGCAATAGGTCAGATCCAATATAGGTGGAAGCAGGTATAATTTACACGCTGAAGGGAGCTGGAAGAAGGTGTAAATTACTCAAGCACAGACTACCTAAGATTCACTTAAAATTCACTCTGAATTTGGCACCAGATATACAGGAGATAATCAAGTTTTCCTTTTCAAGATCTTGTGTATTTAAAACCTGCTGTGTTTAATTTTTGCAGTCACAACAATGCTCATTCATAAATATTTCCTAATGTTTGATCCTATTAGTATGGGCAGTGCAGTGTTTGATTAATGGAGTAGAACAATGGGATCAAATATATTTTGGGCTCCAGAATACCACTTTGTAATGCCTAATATCTGACAAGATATTACAGATAGGCTTGTCTTCTGACTAGATGTGGTTGCGCTTGAATTCTGAGAACTCAGATACAGATCTTGGATAAGATCTGAATTTCAAGTGAGTCCTAATTACACAGCACACTGGACCAAACCTCGAGGTCTGCGCATTTCCAGCGTTGGATTCTTCATAGCTCAGATGCAAATGCTGTTTCTTAGCCCTCTCTCTCAGGAATTCATAACATATTCATCAACTTGTAGTACCTAAGAGCCGTGTCTGACTGTATTTGGAAGACCTTAATTTGACTCCAGTAGGAGTTTAACAATATTAATAACTAATATTAAACTGGATTCCTAACGGGAATGCTAGGACAATACCCTCTGATCACGACATTAATCTGGTGCAATTGTGTTTATATCAGCCTTGTTCATCCCATGTGTGCTTAGTGCCATCTTGGCATGAATATGAAATATGCAAATCTGGGGGATACATGTTAATAGTGGGTCCATCTGCTAGGATCTTTTATTAAAGAGAAGTGTGAATGCAGTTGCCATGCAATACACTCTTACACACAAAGACCATGAGTTACGAAAACAAGAGAAAACATCTCATGCTTTTGCCTTATTGGTATTTCACATTCATCGTTTCTGCAGCCGATTTTCATTTTAATTTAGAAATTTTCACAAAAACGAAATTTGACTGAAAAAGCTCAACAGTTAGCAATGACTGTGCGTGTACACGCACGCACATCTCTTCCTCTCTAGTGACAGACAGGATATTACTTTTCCACTGCATATGAAATTAATACCAGAAGCACAAGGAAAAGCATGTAAATTCCAACCCTTAAAGCCTGATCTGGATCTCACTTCTACTGCTTTAGACAGCTATAACCTGGAGGAGAACTATCTGCTCAAGTTAAAAAGACAATAATCCAGAGCCGCCGAATGGAGAGTCAAGCCCAAACTTCAGCTCAGCCTTGAATATGGAGTCATAGCCCAGTGCCTCCACAGGATACAGGTGAACTGCTGTGTGCTGCTATTTCACTTTTTCTGTAATAAATAACTCGTTCAACTCCATCCAAAAGGAAAAGCTCCTATGGCTCATTGTTCTTGTGAACCGCCGTGTCCTTAGCTTGTCTCTCCTGTGGATGTGTGCCGAGCCATGCTAATAGTTTGGGGTGCGTATGCTGTAATTTATTTAACAGTTGGCAGGTCAAACCTCCGTGCCCTAGATATGCAAGTGCTGATTCGGATGCGGAGTGGAGAAGGTGTCCTGATGACATAAAGTCAAAGTATCCATCCTGATGAGCGTTCTTAATCCAGGAACTGCCTTTTGTCCACCAGCCTGGAGGTATGGAGAGCTTTTGTCACCGTAGCCCGTTCTCAGTCTCACACTCATCCCAGAAGGCTGGATTGAGCAACTGCTCCTTTATTCAAGGGCACTGAGATCTGAAGTACACAGAGGGCCCATATTCTCCTTCTTGTTTCACAGATATTTGAGTAGGCAGGAGAGTAAGCAAGAAGAGAGGTTTTTTTCCATATCTTCAATATGCAAACAGATTAGTGAGCTCAGCTCTCTATTCATTGCTTCCAACATACATGACACAGATGATGCTGTTCCCATTGTCAGGCTAAAACTGGGGGCTTGATGACAAGAAATTCACTGAGTTTCCATCTGCATAAAGCTGAGATGATGGCTGGGTAGGGAAAGTCACTGCACCAGAATATGTCAGCTCCACTGTCTACATCCACAATTTATTAGCTGTGTTTGGGATCTGAAAAAGCCAGTTAGACTCCCAGTTATTCCTGCACGATCAGCTCTTAGTGCTACTTGGTGTGGCCTCATTTGTATCTACCCAGGGACTGCCACCTTTCTCCCTAGTATAGACACAGCTACTGGAGTCTGGGCTACAGCCAGGGAAACTACTGAAGTGGGTATTCAACCAGCACATGACTCAAGGAAAAGTTACGTGTTGAGATTGATTATATATGTATTTATTAAGTTCCAGTGATGCAAATAGCGTATTAGCATAACTGGGTCAATTATTTGGCAATCGGCACGTGTGTGCTTGGGAGGGAAGCATGTGCATGTGTCTGCTGGTTTTGTGCTGCTGAACACATCATTTGCTTGGAAGAGAAGGAACGTGTTTATCCCAGTGCTGAAGAAAGAGAGAAAAAAGAACAAGTCAACCTTCCACAGCTAGCTGATTATGCATTTTCCACATCAAATTGTCAGCATTTATTCAATTACTTCACTCATTACAAGTGTGTTCTTCAACCACTAACCTAAAAACCCTCCCTGCTGCTGTCAGCTCCATTAGAAGTGACACGTTCCTTCCTCAGGTTAAAAAGCGTTTGTGGAAGGCGTCTCCTCCCAGCTGCCGGAGAAAACACAGCCCCGCGCTGGCAAAGGAGCTCCTCTCCCCATCGCCGCCCACCCCGAGCGAGGCCGGGGGGCAACGCTGGGGCTTCCCACGGGAACCCATCCATGGGTTGAGGTGAGCCCTCCGTGGGGTGGCCAGGAGTCGTTTTTGAAGCACAGCCACGCTCCCAAGCAGGGATTAGAGGAATTCGCAAGGCTCTGTCAAGGATACGGAGGAGATCCCCAGAGCCAAAACTGTATACTCTCAAACACTTCCATTTTAACAGTAAGTTAAAAGGAAAGTTCCCCTTCTGAGGGGTTGTTAATTATAGATCCCTCCTTTAAACGCTCCTCCTGTTTTTATCCATACTTACTCCCCCACAGCTAGTAAAGATAAGGAAAGCTCTACCTTCCCCAAAATCAAATAAATCTTAAATGCTTCCTGAGCTGATTCACTTGGCTAAGCTCTGATTTGATATATGAAACAAAAGACAAGGCAAAAGACAAGGCAACAGAAAGCAACATATTTTCCCTGTGTCAAGGTGAAGTACTTCCCATCACCCAGCCCATCTCTGCTGGGGTTAATGCGCATCAATAATATTTAAATGATCAAAGTTTTTCAGCAGAGGCAGTGATGGGGTTTTTTCTGACTTGTCATGCTTGTTTTCCTTAAAGAGGCACTGACCTGCCGTAGTTAAGGCTTGCAGTTTGGCACGCAGGAGCATTTTGAGAAGCGTTATCTCCCTCACAGAACAGCAGCCTCATGTTTCCCTGCACAACAACCTTTCTTAGCCTAAAATGCTTTGCATCCCATTTCCTTGATCTGGCTAAGTGCTTGCATGCTGAAAATCCCACCCTCCCTCCAGCTGTCCTTCTGGCAGGAAAGAGACGGCATCTTCTCTCTAGAGAGTACAGTCACTGCTCCTTTGGTTATCTAATCAGGGAGGGCAAAATTCACCGAGGGCCCTGTAAAACCCTCTGAGCTGCAGAAAATGCATCCGAGGTCTTGTGCGGGAGGCTGGGAGCCGGGGGAAGCCTCCCCTCCCAGAGCAGATGCTCTCTGCCATCTCCCCAGTAGCTTTCCTTTCACAAAGGAGAAAAATAGAGAGTGCTCCAGGGACTGAAGCATTCGGCTCTTCCCTCTCCTGCTCCCTGGGGTATGTGTGTGCCTAAGAGCAGGAGACTGGTAGTGCCCGCTAGTCGGGCCCCAAGGCTGGAGCAATGAAGGGCAAGAAAATAAATATCCCCCACCCACCCTCCTGGACTGCGTGTACCAAAGCTGTCTGTTGCTCAGTTTCTCAGGCTTTGTGTGGGTTTTCCAGCATTTCTCCTATCTACAAAATATTATGTCTCTCTTCCTTTTAAAACTCAGTGATTTTGTCTTTGCACCAAGCACGAGGAACTGGGAGGCACAAACCTTCCCATTCTGATCAAGCTGGAAGCTTTCTTCACGTCCAGCTCGCTAAGAACAAAAGGACAGTACAAGGCTGGTGAGATGAGACAAATCCCCCCCCCTCTCCCCAATAAGCACAAGGTTCAAGGAGCCTTCCCCTCCATCATCCCTAAAACAAAAGCACCTTTAGTAATTTTCTCCCCTTTTCTCTGCAAACTTCTCCCCGGAGGTCCCGGCGGGCTGGAGGAAGCCACCGCTGGAACAAAGGGTCGAGCTGAGCTGTGC
Organism: Haliaeetus leucocephalus; assembly: GCF_000737465.1. Lineage (NCBI taxonomy): Eukaryota > Metazoa > Chordata > Aves > Accipitriformes > Accipitridae > Haliaeetus > Haliaeetus leucocephalus. The sequence goes on along the minus strand of NW_010972742.1, from coordinate 4,330,918 downwards.
TTGTCAAATATTACCCGAGACCCTCCCTTGCAAAGGGGTCTCTCGCCTGCTCCCGCACTCGGAGCACAATTACGAGCCTTGTGTTTCCACCTAATAAAATGCTTACTCACTTGCAGTAGGCACTTTGACATCCTTGGCCGCACATTGCTAGATAAGGACTATAAAAAGAATGTATTGCTATTATAGGTGATACAGCAATATGTATCCTCAAATGAAAGATCCTTTATAAGCCTGGTTATTATTCTGGCAGTAATCTTGGATCTCTCTCTATGGACTCAACTCAGCTCAAGTGTTAGCAAGCGCATCGCCACCTCGGACGGGGACTGCGAGGTGTCACGTTTACCTTCTGTTGTTTCAGTATATCCTCTATCATCCCAAGTCAGGAAAACACTTCCCTCTTCTCCTGCGCATGTCAAAATCACCATTTGCCATTTAGATTTAGGAAGCCAAATATAGCCGTAGTATAAACAGGTGCGAGCCTGCATATGTCAATAGAATTACACCTGCTTATAATGGGTTTACATTTGGCCCTTGAGCCCCAAGGATCCCTTTGGGAGCAGAAGCTGTATTAAATATTAAGGGCCTTATTCTCCACCCCTGCCTACGCCGTAGTAATTAAATCTCAGTGCAGACCCATTGATTTTCAACCCCGCTCTCCTTGCGTGAGAAGGTAGCGCTCAGCGCGAGGGAGGGGGCAGAGCCGTCCCCTCAAGGAAAAACACGTCCATTTTGCTCCTCGCAGAAATTTCACCCAGAAGGAAATGATACCCAGCATTAAATATTTGCAAAATGTGCTTGGGTAAAAGAATGCAAATGGTCTAAAATTAAATATTCTCTGCAACTCTTCCCCATTCCTTCCTGCCTGTGACAGCAGCACTGCCGGCTGCTTTGCAGTCGCTTCCTTTGGGCTCCCGTGTCTATGAGTGCCACAGACGATCTCTCTCCTTCCCAGCGTAAGGACCCTCAGAGCCAGACCTGTGTGTTTACCCCAGGAGCGGGAGCAGCACGCTTTCCCATTTTCCGAACCTGTTCCTGGATCTCCGGAATTGCTGCGTAACCTTGGAAGAGCCACACAGCTGCTGCCAGCCTCTCTGGGGTATTACACTGATTAGTTAATTCTGGTGATTTGCCTGGAGCTAGCGCCTTTTACCTGTGTCTACACTAGTAGTATTGCCAGCTTCTGATCTTTTGAGCTTGCAGGGCTGAGAAAAACGACTTTGGGTTTTTTTAAATGCCATGTAGTTTAGAAGTGTGACGACTCATACTGTGCTGTTATTCTTTCCAATTGAAACCTAATGATGCGTGCATATCACTTAACTCTGATGTCAATAATCAGCACACGGCTCGGTCTTTGCCGTGGCTATTAGAGGGAATGAAAATGAAATACCAACTCCTTTTTATCCTGTTACTGTACCATAATAACTAATAAAGAAGTAATAAGTGAGATGTGGGGAATTTCCAGGGGAGTCATTACTACAGAGAAGACCTAAAGGAACAAAGTGAAATCCAGGAATATTAGCCAGCCCTGAATTCTCAGCCAGGCCTTCTCACTTAAGTAATACTGCTGCCCTAAAATAAGTGTTTACAGAAAAAATTACCATCTGGAAAGTATCAGTCTGTGCCCTGACCAAAGGAGTGGGGACCGAGCCAGAGTCAAAGATAGTCTTGCAGGTAAAGACCACCCTGTGCATCAGCGTAGCATTTAGGCTAGGCCACAGTCAAGATACACGCCGGCATTTCATAAATCTCACTTACGCTCCAGTATACGGGAAACATTTCCCAGAAGACCTCTAAATCACCTCCGCCCGGTCACAGGATGGATCGTGCGTTTTCCAGGGACTCTTAGATGGGAGAAGCCACACGGAGACCTCAGAGCAATGGGCCAGAGGAAACCAAATAACAAAATACTAAGTCGATGAGATTGCAAACCACATGCAAGTTGGACAATGCACTTTCTGGTTTCAAAATTATTGAATTCTTGGTTAGGAAGGAACAGTCAGTTTTTGGTGGTCGTGTGCACAGGGGACAGTGGGGACTCTTTGGTTTTCCTCCCCGCAAATGGACTGTCATTTATCCACGTGCATGTCAAAAAACTTGTCACTGCTTGGGAACGATCCTGTCTCCAGCATCTGCCTGGTTCAGGGAAAACTTGGACCTTTACCTGCCACAGTTTTATCTGCCCTGTCCACAGCTGGAGCCTCCTCTGCCCCTCAGCATGAACGCGGGAGAGTTGACCTAAGCAACACCTATAGCTCCTGCATCCCTGGGCTGGAAGGTGTTATCACACCTTCCTGCATGTTAATCCCCTGCCTTACCAAAGAAAAACTTGGTTTGGTTAAATCCCAAAGCACATTCCCACCATTATCAAAGCATTTCCCAGCCATCTGATTTCCCCATCTCCGAGTTCCTGCTTTGTTTATCCTATTAATTCCAACCACCCCCTCTTCCCCCACAACACACTCACGCAGCCTCATTTACAGCATCTTTGCCAGCAGAAGCCTCCCCAAAATATTCAGGGCACACCACCGAGAACTTACCCGTGTGGGGAAACCCTCGTGACTAGAGCTTTTTTTTTTTTTTCCCCTCCCTTGAGCGAGCATGATCTCATGATTTTTTTATTATTTTTTTTTATAAGCTCTTAAAGAAAAAAAAAAAAGAAAAATAAAAACACCAAGGAGCGGCACTCCCGGCCTGCCGTTATCTAACCGAAGCCGGCGGGTTCTGCCGGGACGGTGAGGGATGCTGCAACCGCCGGGGCTGAAGGCTCCCCGCTCGTAGCCTCCTCTTCCTCGGGTGCTTTTCCTCCCTCCTTCCCTTCCTCCTCCCTCCCTTCCTCCCCCCTTCCCGGCTGGCATTTCCTCCCTGCACCTTTAAGAAGCACATTGCTCGCCGGTGGGATGGTGTGTGCTAAAGCTGCACAGAGGAAGTTACGCAGCCGGGATCAGGCACGGAGATAAAAGCTCCGATTGTGATTGAAAGTGAGAGCAAAAGGGATTTCAGCCTCGGCATTAACTTACGAGGGGAGCCGGGGATTGCACAAAGCTTCCCCGGCCATCTGCGCTTGGGGGGCCGGCGGCGCAGAGGTTTGCTCTGCCGGGCTGGG
>NW_010972742.1:4289789-4327634 GCF_000737465.1 Haliaeetus leucocephalus | reverse complement strand
CTCAAAAAGTCTTTTAATGAAAAAAAAAAAGGGGGGGGGGGGGGGGGAAGCGGCATCGGTTTGCCTGCAAGCGCAAATGCCAGAGGGAGAGCAATGGATGTGAGATTTCCAGGTTGGTTTTTTTTTATGTTGGGTGCCCGCTGCTCCTTTGAGCTTTGCAACGTTCTCCGGAGGGTGCAGCCTCCTGGCACAGCGCAGGCAGAGCGGGTGGCTCCGAACTTTGCTTTTTTAAGGGTGGAGGGGAAAGGATGGTCAGCTTGGAAAAGAAGAGGGGGAAAAAACTCGCGTTCGGTCGGTGGAGGGGTGGCAGAGCGGTTGGGGTTTATTTTGAAGGCAACGCTTCTGAAAGAAAATTGAAAACTCCTTCAGTGAGTTTACTTTTTGCTCTTAATTGCAGAGCAGCTCAGTTGTTGCTCAGCATTGTCCCTTTATTTCAATAGGGTGTTAATCCAATAATAATAATAATAAAAAAAGGAACTGGCTCAGTCAAGATACAATCTAATTCTGTGTTTTTAATACTCTGGCTATCAGTCCCCAGTGATTGCTGAGTACTCTTCAAAGAACACAAAGAGCATTGATTCTATTTGTTCCCATGAACTGCAGTTTCTTAATAATATCAGGTGAAGATTTATTTTCCAAGAATCAAAGCAAATCAAGCAGGGCAAAACCTTTAATTCCAAGAGTCTCTCTCCCCCCCGTTTGCGGTATGCTGGCTTATTTCAGAGCAACACTGTGCAACTATTTCTGCAAAGGGACTGTACCGGCTGCGTGTTGCACCGCCGACTTCGCAGGGAACCTGCACGCCTGGCTGATTGACTGGCAGTAAATACGTTTTCCAGCAAATTTTTATTTCCCTGGGAATCTATGACATTTAGCCAGCATAACAAGACACTAATAGATATTATAGATCCTTTCTTCCTGGGTTTTTCCCCGACAGCCATTCAAGTGCAAAATACAATTGTTAAGGCTATGAAAATAGATCCATAAACTTAACAGCACTGGAGTCCTCATTAAAACTACCCTGCTTGTTTTCTACACAATGCTGGAGTCTCACGCTCTCCGCTTGTTATTAGGCACTTGGCCGTGACCAGTTTGATGTAATAATTAGGAACTGACTTGTTATAACTGAAAAGACAGCTCTGATGTCAGCGGGACTTACAAACACTGTGTCACACCGGTTTATTATTTTTACTACATTTACTCATAATGTAAAAATAGCAGCCAGCCTATTCTTTCTTTGGGAGTTTATTCAGGTCCAACGCAGCTATAATAGGCTGTTCTTTGAGAGCTGGCGATGAAGCATGAGAGAGAGCTTCTCTTTTCTGGACTCATTCATCTCAATCAGCAATCCTTCAACCAAAAAGGGGGGAAAGGGAGATGGTAGCACAGCGATGTGAAGCCCCTGAACATGGATCGATGCCTCTGTTAACCTGGAGTTTCTGAGCTTTAGTAACTGAGCATTATGTGAAAGCAAACACTAAACATGCTGTTGAAGGAGACATCCCTAAACTGTGGAAGAAAAGTTGGGGAATCAAATAGAAAGGGAATATCCAGAGCTAAAATTCTGTTCTGGAAATGTGCCTCCCACCTTCTCATATGAGATCTCTCTCTCGGATCTAATGCTGAGAGAGGGTTTGACTTTTTTTTTTTTTCTTTCAGTTCTTTGTCATTTTGTTTTGTAATTACTTAAGATTTTTATAGCTCTACTGGAAAGACAACAAAATTGCAGAAATGTTGCTCTAACCTGAAATGAATACTGGGAAGGTCATTGCTCTTTGTGTTACGTGAACCTTAAATGTTATTAGGACTTTAAATTGTTTTTTATTAAATGTTATTGTTCAGATAAATCATATGTGGGGATGCTGGACAATGTATCTGTCTCTCCAGCTGTCTTATTTATTTGCTTATCTTTTTAAGACTATCAATTTGTCTGTCTGTTCCTGCTCTGTGTCTGCATATTCTGTCTTCTAATGACCTATAGCTCCTTCTTGATATTATTTGAAGACCCATTAGACCTCTTGCTGTCCAGCTGCTGTTACAAACCAGATACCTCAAATGGGGCAGCACTCCTTCCCATCTCCCAAACAGCAGAAAAGCCATAAGCATCTTACTATGGATTTCCTTTTATTAAAGTTGTATATCTCCCTTTTACAAAAACCTGCCTTGTGGCTTGGGAAGCCCAGCTGAGGGCTGTGTCTCCTGGGGGACCCCTGTTCTTACAAGTCTTGTTACTCCAACTGCCCTCCCCCCCAACTTGCTCCCAGCTAATTTGTCTTTCAATTTGTTGCAGGTGCAGCCTGCTAATGAACTCTCCCTTTGCCCTGACCATGAAAGAGAGAGGAGACCTCACGTAGCAGCATGGCTTGCAGCTGAAGGCTTTGGGAACTTGATGCTCAGTTGCCAAAAGGCAGAGTCAGACAAATCCTCACCACCACTGCAAGAAGCAGAGGGAGAAGCAGCAAGACCAGCGCTGCTCCTGTCAACCCACTGACCACCCAGCATCTTGCTGGGACCGCTGCGGATCTTGCCACCCACCGTGTTTATGTTGACGCAACCACCCTTTGGGAGAAAGGAATTTTAGCTCCAAAGAGTCCCTCTTGTCAGCGTTGTACTGATGACCAGATGCTGTATTTATTTCATGTATTAATGTTCAAAAGCCCCAATAATTATTTAAGGCAGACCACAGTTTAAGGCACTTTCCACGGCGACGCATTTGTGGCAGACAAGAAGGTTGAGGAAAACCTGATCCAGCACCATCTCACAGCCTCTCCAATTTGCTCCTATCAAATTTCATCAGCGACTCAGAACTTGATCTTCCTATTGATTGACTGGAGTCACCTCTAGATATTTTCATGCTGATTTGGAAGCCCTTTCATGCAACAAAAGGGGGGAAAAATGAGGTTAAGGAAGACTTTTGACCACTGATCAGCAACGCCGGCCAAAACTTTCCCAATCAAGTGATTTGCAAAGTTGGCTTCCGTGCCGAGAGAAACTTTCCACATCCAAATACAGCGTGCAGAGTGGGATCATTCCTCTGATCGTCTGGATCTCCTTCGACTGGATCATTTTTAGATGAGGAGTTTCCATGCTGATCCTGAGAGCAACCCCTAGCCCAGTAGCTGCCTTCCTCGGGATTCTCGGCACTGCCCTCGCCCAGGGATCCCGCACTTGGCCGCAGCTGCCATGCTCTACCTGGTTGCTCTCCTCTTGCACTGTCTCCCCTTGGCCATGGGACAGTATGACATTTGCAAGTCCTGGGTGACCACAGATGATGGCCCGTCATGGGAGTTTTATGCTTGTCAACCCAAGGCCATGCGGATGAAGGATTATGTGACGGTACGGGTGGATCCAGCAGGAATCACTTGTGGGGACCCGCCGGAGAGGTTCTGCACCCATGTAAGTGTTTCCCTCCTTATTTGACGTGTTATAACAGACTCTGCTTGCAGGTGACCAGAGGCAGTGTCCTGCTGAGATGCCGTTATAAGGATATTTCGGTTCAGGGTAGCAACAGTTGCTGCTGCATTGAGCTCTCGGTCTCCTGGTCTGCAAAATGGGGAGAAGGTGTCCTGCCCATCCCGGTGCTGCGCTGACGGGAGGTCAGCCCTAGAGCAGGGACGGTGCCGGCACGCTAAGGGGAGCGCTGAGAAAGTCCCGGTCTGGGGTGGTAAGGTCTGGGTTTTTGGAAAAGCTCTGCCCCAGCGAGCACGCACCCTGAGCTGCTCTGAGCAGGACCCTTTGCTTGCTAAAAAGCGCGTGGGCTGTGTTCATCCCAAAAGACTGCGCCGGCACCAGGGTTTTCTCAGAGGTGGGTACATCGTCTCAGCATGAGTAAGAGCGAGGGGCAGGGTGGTAGAGGCCAGCGTGGCCCCCCGCACACTGGCAGCTCAGGCAGGTGGTCTGACAGCCACAAATTTCACTGAAGTCCCTGAAAATGGGGTTCTCCCTATCTTCTATCCACACGAAAAGGCTCTGTGGACAGACACTTGCCCTTGTAGTTAAAAATCTTTAACTTATTTTCTCTTAAATATTAATCATTGCATTTCATTCCGTGCACCACAAAGCTCAGCAGGAACATTTGATTTATAATTCACAAGGCTTTACATTGTTAAAAAGAGTTCAGGGGTCAAAGCAAAGAGCAAAACACAATGGCTGTAATGTCCCCTCCCAAATGTCGTCCAGGAGCGGACAAAGCACGCATTTATGGCACAAGGACCAAGCCAGCCCATGCTCACAGGGTTTCCACTGGGGTGAACACTGGACAAGGAGTGTCTTCTAAAACAAGTGTGTTATTCTTCTATTGCCTATGAGAAGGGGAGTTCTCCCTCTAAATCTGTGAAGTCCCATTTTCTATTGCCAGCATTATCTAGGCTTGTATACCCCATGCCTCAGTTTGCCATTTGTGCATTACAAATGCCTAGAAAATACTCTGGGCCCAACCAGCTCAGGGCATGTCTTGAAAATCCAAGAGAAAAATGCTGCAATGATGCCAAGGGATGCCAAACATTTATGACCATCAGAACACGCTGCCAGTAGTTACCCAGTTCCCTCCAGCCTAAGGGGTCTCATCAGTACCAGGGAAGACATTTTGACTAATTCCAAATAAGTAGCAGCTTTTCCTTGTAAAAGATCATTTGAAAAGAAAGATTAAGTCAAAGGTTGCAAATAAAACAGTTACCTATTGATAGGTCAGTCTGTATTTCCATTTATCTGCCTGGCTGCAGAAGGATTAAAAGGTGAACACCAGATTGCTTTCGGCTACATTCACTGCAGCTATTTGCAAACCCTTTCTGGCTAAGGATGCTCCAGACTTCAGCTCCTCTGACCTCCAAGGAAGCGAAAGACACAAACTGCAATCAGCTCTCTACATCTCCTGATTCAGTCAATACTGAGCTAAAATCTTTCTATTCTGGGCAGCAGCAGTATTTCCTCGTAGCGTACGCCTGCCATGTGCTGTAACACTTGCAAACACCGTGTACAGCCGTGAATGGGAGTTACACAAATGCAAAACATGGATTTGCCTTCCTGTCCCTGCCTCACCCCGGGGTGCGTGCCTGGCCCAGCTCTCATCTCCTGAAACAGAAACCAGCACTCACGGCAACATCCCCAGCAATTCCCTGATGAAGAATCAAGCTAAGAACAGGAGTAATATATTGCAAGTTATTTTTTAGGTTTTGGGGGATAGGTTTATGAAATGCCGCTGTAGTCGTGGCCCTTTCTCCCGCATCTTAACACCAGTGCTGTCCTCTCCAGAGGATTAGAGAGTTTTAAAAATGAAGCAGATGAAGAGCAGCCCTGCTGAGGTGAGCGAGGAGCCCACCCAGCACTTAGTGCACAGAGTAGGAGATGGCTGCAGGAGAGCTCCAGGCTCCAGTCCAGCCTAAGGACTTGAGCGGCGTGTGCCAGGAGGCCATCAAGGTAAATTTTCACAGCCTCTGTCACAGAGAATGACACGTGGCCATTTACTGCTGAGCATCCCCTTATGGTCGGTAGAAAGTGGAATCAGCAAGAAATGGCCTTTCCATTGCCGGTCCTGGGTGGTGACTTGACACCTATTGACATGCAGAGAGAGGCGAGCGGAGCCCGCAGAGGATGCGAGCGGAGTTTTGCTCCCCCCGCGCAAAGGAAGCGCTGGACAAAAATCAATGTCGCTGCCCACCGATCGTTACAACCTCCGAGCCCCGGCCCTTGCTGCGAGAGGGCAGGGTTAGAGGCTCGCACGAACCCTGTGCAGCTCCTTGCCTGCCAACCTGCTCGGATGCCTTTTGGTGTCCTGTTCTCCTTTCTCTTCAGGTTTTAATTATTTTTATGTAACAGGTGGGTTCTCGTAGGAGCCTGGCTTTCCAGCAGAGAAGTTCTTACAGTGACTATATTGCTTTCTTAGGTGTCTTTCAAAACAGCAGGGTACTGTCCGTGCAGTTAAACTAAAGTTACTCAGAATTAAGCACAGCCCGGCAGGACACCTGCGCTGCACAGACAACTGAAATCAAAATTAAAGACACACAAACATCCCTCCATGCTTAAGGCAGCCAGACAAGAGGGAGCCGGAGGATGTCCCCGTGCGGGGCATCGCTGTGGGCAGGCAGAGGAGGAGAGTCCTGGTGAAAGTCAGGACCCTGTAAGACAGCGACTGTTCCCTATGGGGCTGTACCAGTACCGGGGTGGCATTGCACAGCCCGCGGGATCGCACGCTACGGTTGTCACAACTTCGAGCAGCGCTCGCAGAGAGTTCTGCAAAAGGAGGCGTCTGGGGGATTGCAGGAATTATTTGGACGACTGTCTTTTCTGTTTTACAGCAATTCTAGTCACATCTGGCTGCTCCCTTCTGGTTGGGAAGCGTTTTGCTGCTTATTACAGTTGGGGGTTTTGCTTTTTCCACAGTTTCTGAACCTTCTCCTATTCGTGTCAATGCCTTCCTGGCAGGGTCACCTGAAAAATGAATTGTACTTTCCCTTCTGGCAGGGCAGGGGGAGTGGTGGGGGCAGAAAGACAGATGGATAAGTAAATAAAAGCCTGAATGAATCTAAAGGCGTGACTGAAGACTAACAGGGAACAGATCTTTTAACCAAGGATGTCGCGGGAAGGGTGAGACTTCAAAGATCACATCCAGGGCATGGCGCGGAGCAGCTAAATGCAGATTTCAAATGAGAGGGGGTTGCAGGACAGGCACGACTGGGGAACGGCAAAGCTGCACGGGCTGCGTGGGGCAGGGGGTGACGCAGCATTACTTCGCCATCCCACCCTCCCGGGGGGGAGGAGGAGGAGGAGGAGGATGGCACAGCTGGCAGGGTGCTCCCAGGTATTGAGATATTCTGAGATGCTGAAGCACTTCTTTGATACGGAGCAGGGACCTCTGAGAATTTCACTTTCAAGCGTCAGTGTTCTGCACACAGAATAAAATTATGCAGGTTTTGCGGTGGGCAATTTTACACACAGGGCGGGCGGCAGGGAGCAAGCAAACACCAAAAGCCCCTGCTCCAAATCGGTTTGCAGCTCCAGGGGTTTCCAAATCATTCTAGCAAAAGCAAGCAGAGGTGTCCGTAGGAGACTGCCTGCGAGCCAACAGCCATCACAGAATGGCTTGCTGCTCCTTGACACCCCGGTGAGAGCTCCCCATACCCGGCCGGCGGCACAGGGAGCCCTTCCCCCCCCCCCCCAGAGGTGGCGAGACAGTATTTCTCGTTCAGACAACGCTCTTTGATGCAGGGCCGAGCTCTTAGCCCATATTGATGGGTCAGGGGTATTTTTATTTGGCGTCAGCATTGTTTCATCAGCTAATAGAGCTTGTTGATTTTGGCACGGGTACATGAAAGGAAAAGGCTTTATTTATTCATTACACATTCAGCCAAATTTGATGTTTAGTTTAATTCTTAGCTAAACTTTTCTGAATGACATGTGGTTATAAGGCTTGTACTAAAGAACTATTTCTCTTATTAGACTGGATGCTAAAATTGGAAAAAGCAGACAAACTTCTGGGCACAGAAACCCTTTTCCCTACATTCTTAGCCCATCTCACATACAGCTCTACCCAACCATACCTTCATACCCCTGTTTACATGCAAGCAAAGGATTGTGGGTTTGGGGATGATTAAAACCAAAGTAAAAGTTTTTACAGTAAGAAGGAAAATAGAGTTACTTCAGAAATGCTCTCCCAAAAGCATTTTTAATGATGCAGCATGATCTGGTGGTTTAAGGATGGATTCATCCCTTCTGGTACCCTGAGCAGAGACAAAACCCACAGCCCTTCCCCAGCCCACGGGAGGTGCCGGTGCTGCCCCCGCGCCGTGTTTCAGGTAGGAGAATCGGAGGGCAGAGCACGAGGGGTCCTCAGCCCTGCGACCGCCCCAGGGTTCAAGGGCAGCTTTTGGGCTGAGCAGAGCCCATATACAAGTCAAATGGAAAATCCTTTCCAAGAAAAGTGCATGTTCTCCCTCCTCCTCGAATAAATCAGCACTACCCGCTGTTGGTTGCAAACCCATCCTTGGCCTTAGCAGGTCCTTATGGGACCTATATGGCACTGGGGACAATTCCTTTGCCAAAATTCAGCAGCACAAATAATCCACTCTCCGCTGTCAGATTGCCCATGACATCTCAGTCAGGGATGTGAGGATGGAAAGCCACGTCTTTCTTTTCACATCTGTAAAGTGCTAACAGCCCCTGTTCCCCCTTGAACCCTCCAGTACATTAACACCTGGAACATAGTCCCCTTTCCTTTGAGGAGAGCCTGGAAAAGGCAACTGCTGCCATTTCCATCCCGATGAAAGTTTCCCTAATCCACCTCTTGCGCCCGTCGCAGCATCGCTTTCAAGTGTGGGAGAACGGGCTGGGGCCTTTCCGTTTTGTTCCCACCTTTAATCACTTCTCAGCATCAGGGTTGCTGCAGAGAACGCTATTTGAAGTCAAGATCAGCGGCTCCTTGCCCTTGGGGCCAGACCCTTGGATTGCATGTTATTAGCTGCTCAGCAAATTACACACTACTCTCCTGCCACAGAGGCGACTCCGGAGTGTGGCAGGATCTCGGTGTTACAAAAGCAGAGGCTTTACAGAAAATGAAAGAATACAATTCAGCTTTAAATTAGTGCGTGCTGAGCAAACGGGATTTCCCCTCACAGTCCATAGCAATTTCCTTAAATGCCCAGTTCGGGACTCATCTTCTTGTAAAGTGGGATGCTGCTCCCCTAACAAGGATCATTTCCACTTGCTGATGGAAAGGACACAGCAATAAAAATCAAGCTGTCAAGTAGATTTAATTGGTACAGTGAGCAGAAAGTTTATCCCCCCTTGAATGAGATTGGGAAGAATAAACTGCTTTTAAGAAAAGCTTTGCTCTTCAAAGGGAACAGCATCCAGATGGGAAAAGCTGGAAAGAACTGACTCTGAAGACTTGCTGGGGAGCGTGGCCAGAGCTGGGAAAGCAGCTCTTACGCTCACTCATACACCAGCTCCACGTATGAGTTTTCCACAAGCAACTTTTGAAGCTGAAGGCATTCAAGGAAGTCCTTCCTATTTATTTTTTTTTTAAATCCATATTGTATTCTATAGCAGATATGATCTCCCATTAAACCTTAAAAGGAATTCTCCCTACAGACACCACGGCCCGAGCAGGAAGGAGCACTCTCCTACCACACGCTGCCTTCCCTCAGTGAAAGTCCCGTTTTGACCTTAGTTGAGCCCGATTACAGTTTCAGACCTCAAACAACCTTTTTACTGTCAGGATTTTGAGGCGCGGGGCTTCGGCTGACCCAGCCCCACATCCCTGCCTTTTGTCCCACACGAGTGACAGCCCCGTCCCCGCTGTTCCCCCTCCGGCAGCGCTACAAGCTGCGGAGCTGCAGATGGTTGGACCAGTTCACTGATCCGTCTGAAAATCACCTCTGCAAAACGACCCAAACTGCTTCGCTTTCTGCTCCCTCAGCAGCTGCGGGGCTGAGCGCTTGGCTGCAGCGCTGCATGCAGCAACAGCTGCGTTGTCCGCAGCAGCAACAGGCGGCAAACTGCAGAAGTGGGGTTGCAAAATCACATACGGCACTGGACAGGCACCTCTCCCCCCACGGTTACGTGCTGGGGCAGCGCAAAAATGAGCAAGCAGTCCTGATGTCCTCAACGGGGACCATCCAAGCTCTGCACCTGGTTCATGCCATGGTTTTGGAGAAACCAAAGTGGAAACGTGCCCGAGCAGCACCAAAACCCTGCCCACGGCACAAGCGGCTCAGCAGGATACAGAGCTTACAGGGATGCAGGGATGGCCGGGGGGTCCTGAGGTTAATGAATTCCTCCTCTGACCTAGATGGTGAGCTCCATCAAGCGTGAGCAACAGCAGCTCGGCAATGCTTGGCTAGCAGAGCCCGAATTTCTGACTTGCTGGAGTTATTATGCACGTGGGCTGTTGCTGACCTGCTTAGTGGGAGTTCTCCGCTGAGATGGTGTGAGCACCGCTGCCGCTTCTGCCACCTTCTCGAAGGTGTCCATCTCCCCAGGCACCCAGCCTGCAGTGCTGAATACGTCCCAGGCGTTACTGAGGCAGTTCAACACAGTACGCGGGTTCCTGTGCTGGAAAACACCAAAGGGGTTTTTTCCTCCACGGACTTCATAGCACTGCTCAGCGACCATCCAGGAGATGTCTTTGGGGAGAAGCTGATGCCTGCAAAGCCCTGGCTAAGACCCACCGGCAAACAGCAGTTTGGACTTCCAGCCTTCGCCCCAGGCAGATGTGCCGTCCCCCGCAGCCTCAGACGCATCCCATGAGGTTCCCACAAGTCCCCCCGTCTTTCAAGCAGGGTCACCAGGACCCACAGAAGGTGCATGTTGTGGTGTTGACACCCACTTGCCCTGCTCCACTGCCCCAACCTGCGCTTGCTCCAGCGTTTGGCACCGATGCCTCTGCACATCTGCTCTGAGCTACGGGCAGGCAGGCTTAGCGAAACCTGTGGCTTTTGGCTCTGGGGGGGTTTCTCCATTTATCAGCTGTCCCCAAGCAGGTTCCAGTCTCAAGAGGGAACTGGCCAGGGCTGCTCGTCCAGGAGATCTGTGGGTGCAGGCACGCAGCGATGCAGAGCCACCAGGTCGGGTCTCATCCCAGCTGGCTCCCACTTCTCCCACTTGCTCACATCTGTGCAGAAGCCACTAACGCAGCAGCCTCCCCTCCCCAGAACAACTCCAGCCCCATCCACCTCCCACAAGTCGCACGGGAAGGCGAGGACCGGCGTGCAATTAGAGCAGTGCAGTGATGGGTGCTGGAGCGGGCAGCAGGGTCGCACGTCCACGAGCAGTGCAGGGCGGCTCCAGCGCTCACGTGCCCGTAGCTCAGGACCAGCACCCATTTTGCTGCACCCTCCAGTGTGGGCAACGGGTTTCTGCTCCCCCGGCGCTGAGCGCCAGGTGGATGCTACTGCTGCCGTGTCCCAGTCCTGCCCTCGGCACCTCCACATCCCTCTTGGGGAGAATATCCCAAAGGGAGAACTAGCACAGACTCAACTGGTTTTTACTCCCAGCCAAAGGGTTTGCAAAGCCCCATCCCCTGGCCGAGTCAGCTGCTTCAAGCTCCATGGTGCTGCCATTAAGGGGGTTTTGGGGAGCCCTCTAAAAGGAGAGGATCGCAGTCCTGCCCTCGGGGACAGCCAGGGCACGTTTCGGGCTGACCACAGCACGGTCCCGGCCACCAACAGGCACCTGCTGAATTGTTCCCCTAAAACAGAGCATAAAGCAGGCAAATACTTCGCATGCAGCAGCAAAACCAGACTGCTTGATGCAGCAGACACAGGAGCCCTGATCGGAGGGCAGGGCTGGGTGCGGGGGTATCCACCACCCAACCATATTCTCCCCACAGATGCTTTGGGGAAGATCTGCACCTCCAGTTGAGGACCACAGCAGAGCCTCCACTCCTTCCCCTTTCCCACCCCCAGCCTCCGCGTCCTGCCCTCCCCCATTCAAACTATCAGGGCCTCTCTTACAGAATAAAATATTAATAGCAGCGTAGCAAGCCTCTCTGCAAAGGCTGCATGTATTGAGCTTACAAGGCGCACAAGCTTTTAGAGAGCAGGACACTTTTCCTACTTCCTAAGCATTTTCTTAGTCCTGAATCAATAATGGATTCGGAGCCCAGCACACAGGTCGCTGCTATTGTGCTCCTGCTGGTAGGGGCTGCGTGAGGCTGCGGACGCGGATACATCTCTGTAGCAAGATGCAAGGGCTTAATAAACTGGCAGAGGAGGGATGGGGCAGGATCCAAGCAGCTTAATTTGTAGACAAGCTTCAGGGAAGTGCCCTGGGAAGAGCAAAGCTTGCAACTCTTGGGTACAGAAAGTCCAGTTTTGGAGACAAGCTAAAAAGCGGGCAATGGGATTAAATGCCCGCGTCTTTGAACGCATGCCCACGGTTGCTGGCTGGGGGGTGTCTGGTTCATCAGCTTCTGATCTCGGCTCTAGGTAACCCCATAATCCACAAATTTACAAAAGAAGTGGTTGCAGGGGTGCAGCCCCGGCGGGGAGGTGGGTGCGGAGGTGAGCCCAGGAGGCCAGGAGGGATGAGGTTAGGGCAGCTCACCGGGGGATTAGCAGTTCAAAAAGAAAGAGCTGCTCAAAAATTATTCCATGGGAGACCAGGCTGCGGGCGATGCGTGTGTGTGCCCAGCACAGACAAGATTATCTGCTTAGGAGTGGAATTTTCCGGGCGGTGTTAACCCCTGCGTTGCCCACAGATGGGCTGCGCACACGTCTTTTGGGACAAGGTGCTGGGCAGCAGATGCTGAGCTGCTGCCCGGCCATCCCAGCGCTTTGGAAATGGAAGTGCTGCCCCAAGGTCACCCTGCAAACGGCATGCTCGGGGCTCTTCTTGGAGAGGTCACCTGTTGATTTCAGTCTGGAGGTTAAAATTCATTGTGTCACCAGATTTTTCTGACTGTTTCTGGCTTAGCCAGAGTGGGCGTGAAGGGATTTGCGTCTGTGCACAAGCAGTGCCGGCTGCGTTGTGAGGGTGGACAGGTAACTTGGGTCAGTCCTTGTGTGTGACGGGCAGTTTCTCCCTCCAGATCTTCCCTTTGCAGAGAGGATGCTGGATGTCAGCATCCTGCAGAGGTTGGATCATCTACGGTGCAAAGAGCAGTTCAGACCCTTTTCACGGACGTACTAAGCAGACCGTGGGGAGAGTTTCAGAGACAGCATGGGGTGAGAGCGGAGATTTCCTTCACCCTCATGGTTTGCTTTGACTGTCACATCAAGACTGGGTGAAGGAGCCACTACTTTGCCCAGCTGCAGGTGCCTGGGGGAGCTCGATCTTGAGAAAGGTGGAGCCCCCAACACTCCCAGTGAAGCCCAGACCTGCTCCTGAAATCCCTCCCTGCCTCAGTTTCCCCACCTGGAGAAAGGACATTGCACTGCCACCACATGACGCTGTCTGGCAGTGATGCTTCCCCATAGCTGGTGGAGAGAAGGGCACAATGCTGAGCTAGGATGAAATACGAACGAGATGCTTCTCGAATTCAGAAGCAGGCTGGAGGGGGAAGGGGAAGAGCAGCCGTGAGTAGGGGTTGAATCTCTTCTCCGGCGGAGAGACGGGCCCAAGGGAGCCCGAGAGCCTTGAACAAGCGGCATGCTGTTCGGTGAATGAGTATCTGCTTCAGGCCAAAGGAAAGAGGCAAAAAGCAAAGCAAAATGTCTCGCTGAGCGCGTCCCGGCGTGGGCTCACTAAGAGCCATGCCGCGAAGCTGGCGGTGCCGGTTTCTGCTGACTCACGCTCTCCCGAATCCTGCACGCAGGCAAAGCGTGTCCTACCGCCCGTGCCGAGGGGTGACCTTGCTCTCGAACAACCTCCGATCTGGGAGGAAGGGGAAGGAAGCAGAGGAGCAATCAATCCCCCAAACCACAGCCCCGGGGGGGAGACGGAAAGAGTGACATTTGGCTGAGCCAGAATTAGCAGCAGATCTGTGGAGGGACCCCATTTCCACCCTATTAATAATTCATTCCAGCTCTGCCTTTACCTGCTCATAAACAGCAAACAGCTTGTTAGCGAGGATGGTTTTCTCTCCCTTTGCTGTCTCTGCCCTAATAAAAGCCCCTTGCAGATGGCTGGGGGGAGGGAGGAGGCAAGGGAAGGGCACACAAGCGAGCGAACCAGCCCACCAGCCCACCCTGAGCTTCCCATCCCATCCCATCCCCGCAAGGCTCCCTGCCCCGGAGCCTGCTGCCTCCCACCCGGAGCTGCCTTTCCCCTGCAGAGGTGAAGCTGTGAAATAACCCCCTCACCGAACCACGGATGCCTTGCCAGAACCTGCCTACACACACAGGCCCTTTAAAAACATCTCTTTGGAGGGTTACCACGAAGAAAGAGGAGAGCGATGCCTGCGGGGTGTGCGGGTGAGGGGGTTGCTGGAGCATTCCAGAGCACCCGGGTGGTTCTCAGGAAGCGGCCGCGCAGGCAACCCCTGGGAAAACTATCTTCTACCATAGGAGACAGCTTCTGGATTATCTAAAATATAGAGAGCTTGACCAAAGTGGTATTTAAGGAAAAAAAAAAAAAAAAAAGAATAAAACAGAGCATCTTGAAGAACGCTATTAAGATTTCATTTCGAAAAGGCACATTTTGCACTCAGAGCACCCCCAGCAGCTCCACACTCCGATGCTGCAGCGCTTGGTCCCATCCAGGACCCTTCCCTGCATGCCAACAGGCATCCCAAAACGGTGCGGGCAAAGCTGTTCCCGAGACATTTGCCAGCTTCAAGTCACGGCCACGCTGTGGGGAAAGCCCACTTGGGCACCCGGGGACGGGGTAATTAGTGCAAGAGGAGCGGACGCCGGCCAGGCAGCTCCGCATGGCCTCCCCATGGCTCCCAGTATCCCCCCACATCCCCCGGAGTATTGAGAGAGAGGGCACTGACCTTCGCCCGGGCTCACAGGGAAGGGCCAGTGCAGGCGGTTTGGCTCAAGAGGGGCCTCGTATTTCTCCTCAATTATCTCCGTGCTCCCAGCCGTCTCTGCTGGTGAGTTATGCCACTTGCCAGCTGTTGGAAATAATCGCTGTAAATTAATTACGGTTGTTTCACCCCTCTGATCCCTCCCAGCCCATGAATAGAGTGAAAATTAATTGTCAGAGAATATTTCCAGTTCTCTGGGAGTCCCATCCTGGCCACTGGCAGGTTACGGTTTATGCCCTGAAGCATGAGATTTAATTACCCACAAATGTTATTTTTGATCATAAAAATCACCTTGTCTTTTCATAAATCCAGATAGAGCAGTTGAACCCTCAGGTCAGAAGCAGCAAGAGTGAAAACACACCGTAATGACGTTAGGACGAGCCTGCGTTTTCTCCCGGGTAAAAGCAATTCTGTTCGGGACAGAGCATTGCATCCTGGAGCAGTTATTGGAAGAAAAACCAAGGAAGTTTCCCGAAACGCACATTGCTCGGTGTGGCCCTTGTCAAAAATTTGTATTGCAGAAAATAGATTTAACTCAGTATCAGTAGGGAGGATAAAGGTGGTTGTCACCAGGGCTGGGTTGGGGGTGGCATCTTCCCCACTCAGCGGGTTATTTCCTGGTGCTGAATCATGGTGCTGGCAGGGACCAGAGTGAACCCACAGCTCGGCTGGGTTGGGGACAGGGACTGAGATCCCTGCGAAGCCCAGGCAGAGCCAGGGAAGCCGGAGCAGGGGATGGAGGCGAAGCAAAGCCCCACAGCTCAGTCCTGGTGTGAATCGGGAGAAGTCGGCTGAGCATAAAGACGCAGGAAAGCAAATGCGCCGAGGTGATCGTTTCAGCTTTATCCTTCAGCCTACTGAGCGAACGGATCCAACTTGGTGCTGGACAGGGAAAGGGAGAGGGAGAAAATAAAACTTAGGGGGAATGTGTTCCAGAACACCTGCAGGAGAGGCAGGGATGGAGCAGGCTGGCCCCCGGTCCCCTCCGTGGGTTGGGGACCCCCGTCTATCAGTCCTCCCCGTGACGGACAGGTTGTTCAGAGAAGGGGAGGCTGCAGGACACCCGCGGTGGCACCGGTCCACGGCAGGAACGTTAGCAGGGCAGGAGGGATCGGGTGCATGCGAGGATTTTGCCAATGCGGCTGTTTTGCAGGATCTGGAGGAAATTTGATACCAACTTAAGGACTTTGTTGCTGTGCAAGGCAGCGTGGGGACTTTGTGACCCTCGTCAGCTAACCTTTAAGTGGAAAATCAAAGGCAGGGTCGTAGGTGCCCCGCGAGAAGCAGAAGGGTTTTGGGATGCACCCAAGAGCTCCTTAAGCATCGTGGCTGGACAGGGTGGGTGCCAAGGAGGGACTTGTCCCCTCTTGGGTGGAGGTTTAGACCAAGGTTTCCTTGGCCACAAGCACTCCCGAGGAGGAGGGAGGGAGGTTTCTGTGCTGTCGCCTGCCCCACTGGAATCACTGCAGCAACCACCCAACTCGCAGGCCAGCAAAACGCTGCTTCCGCACAGGGATGTTTTTCCCCTGAATTACTTGTGCTGCTCAGCAAAACTGGATGAAAACCTACAGAGAAGAGGGGCAGCACCATGCAAACCCTCCTCACCTACAGCGGTGGCAGTGCCAGCTCCTGCTGACCGCCCTACCAGGACCAGGAGGGACAGCCTTCGGCCGACGCCAGACCTTCTGCTGTCTGCTCGAGGAGCCTGGTCACAAAGCAGATCTCTCATTTCTGAGTCTGCAGGAAGCTCCTTCTCGTGTCGAGGGAGCCAAACCCAGCTCTTCAGGCTCTTTAGGCTATGGAGGGGGTGATAAAACAGCCCCCGGTCCCGACCATCGTCAGCGCTTGCAGGAAAGCCTGGAAACACTCAAGGTCTGAGAGCTTTGTGGTTGGGTTTGAGAGCCAGTTCTTGGGGAAAAAACACACTACAGAGGAAAGGACCCAAGAGAAACCCACACAACAGCATAGATCTTTGTGCCAAAGAAACCCATTTAACTTTTTTCCCCCTCTGATAAAAATCTTCCTATAAAATGCCAAAGATTTCCACCCCCCTACCCCCCCGCAAAAAATACAAAGTTTGGATTTCTGAAACTAGTCCAAGTTGATGAGACCTTGTCATTACTCTTACTAGGAGACTGACTGTAATTAAAAACAAGTTGGTCCCAAGGTGACCTAAGTTTTAGCGGAGGCGTTGGCTTAACACAATTCCATCAAGCAGAAGAGATCCCTGAAAGCAAAGCAACTCCAGGGGGGTTCCCTGGGCCAATACACCATTAAACAAATCACACTGGGTTATGAAAGCACAAACTTTCACATCATCTACTTATTTATCCTTGCTCAAATCTTGGGGTTTCTTTTCCCTTTAGTAGTAGTAGTATTATTATCTTTATTATTTTTCTTCATTGTGCAGCTAGTGGTTGCAATTGCTTTCCAGCTTCCCTTTGGCAAGGAGATCTCCTAAAAGCTGCAGTTTTATTTCTGTGCAGCTTTCACCATTCACAACAGATGTCTAGTTTGTTTAGAATATTCAACAGCTTAATGATTAATCAAGTAATTTCACCTACAAAAATATATAATTTTATGCTATGAGGCTTAAAAATGGCATTATCTGCCAGGAAAAAAAAGCAAAACAACTTTGTGCGCTCATTAAGAGCCCTAGAAACCAGCTGGGCTTTGTAAAACTGGGGCCTTTTATTGCGGCTGTTTTCCCCCATTCCCTCCCTCCCCAGCAAGGTGGGGAGCAGCTTCGCTGCTGCAGCATCCTGGATTCCTGTCATCATGCCTTGTCAGACCAATATCTTGTTTCTTAAGAAATCCTCCTCAAGGAGCAAGTCCCCGCTGTCACCTTCAGAAAGTCACTTTTGCAGCACTTCTGCCCAGCACCGACCCCAGGCACTGAGAGGAGGCAAAACCCAAGGGCTGGGTCTGGAGTCACTGGGACTGGGACGCATTTCCAGCTCAAGAAGTGGGCCAGTGTGAACCTTGTAAGGTTCAACAAGGCCAAGTGCAAGGTCCTGCACCTCAGTTGGGGCAACCACCGGTATCAATACAGGCTGGGGGGTGAAGGGATTGAGAGGAGTCCTGTGGAGAAGGACACGGGGGTACTGGTGGATGAAAAACTGGACATGAGCGCTCACAGCCCACAGAGCCAACCGTATCCTGGGCTGCATCCAAAGCAGCGTGGCCAGCAGGTCGAGGGAGGGGATTCTGCCCCTCGACCCCACTCTGCTGAGACCCCACCTGCAGTACTGCGTCCAGATCTGGGGCCTCCAACATAAGAAGGACATGGACCTGTTGGAGCAGGTCCAGAGGAGGGCCATGAAGATGGTCAGAGGGGTGGAACACCTCTCCTGTGACAACAGGCTGAGAGAGTTGGGGTTGTTCAGCCTGGAGAAGAGAAGGCTCCAGGGAGACCTTATAGCAGCCTTTCAGTACTTAAATGGGGCTTATAAGAAATATGGGGACAGACGTTTTTGTAGGGCCTGTTGCAATAGGACAAGGGGTAATGGTTTTAAACTAAAGCAGAGTAGATTTAGACTAGATATAAGGAAGAAATTCTTTACAATGAGGGATGGTGAAACACTGGCACAGGTTGCCCAGAGAGATGATAGATGCCCCATCCCTGGAAACATTCAAGTTCAGGCTGGACGGGGCTCTGAGCAACCCGATCTAGTTGAAGATGTCCCTGCTCATTGCAGCAGGGTTGGACTAGGTGACTTTTAAAGGTCCCTTCCAACCCAAACCACTCTATGATTTGCCCCAGAGAGGCACAATCTTGCTATGATGCCATTTGTTAGGACAACTTGTCCTCAACAAGGCTCTTGCAATTTGCCCCCAGGGATTTGCCCCGTGGGCTGAGCTGGGGCTAAGCAAGGTTGCGGTGCTCTTTGATGCCCCCTCAAGAAATGAGCAACCAGAAGGGCATGCTGGAGAGCTGGAAACCTGCAACATCTAGTTGCCGTGAGGATGCTCATAACTGATTTAATAGCGTGAGACTCAAAGTGAACTGGTTTATTTTAAGCTCGCTGAGACCAAGTTTGCCTGGCTAATGCATTCTGACTTTTAGATTGAAGAAGTAAATATCTTGAGACTTTGGACAGATTCTTTGGAGGACACATGGCTTGGAAGAGGAAACCAGATTCAAAAATAATACCTGGAATTGTTTCAACAGTGCTATAACTGATCTTACCAGGACCAACGGAGCAGCCAAAGTATGGCCATCTGTTTCCGCTCCCCCCTGCCCTCCCAGCTGACTTCAAACCATCCCACCAGCAGAAAACGCATTGAGCATCCCGCGGAGGAAGGACAATTCAATAAACCTAAAACCAAAAAGGAACACTTCATTTTATGAGAGGAAGCCGTAGTAACGTGACTCACTCAGTGGCTTTTGAGGCTCTCCCCCCCCTTTCAGCACTGTCACTTAGAGGTTATTTTTGCGTTTGCCCTGTTACAACCACGCAGCTCTCGAGCCGTGTGCCGCTCCAGAGCATCAGGGTGGTTAAAGATATCTTTGGGGTTGCTGCCTGCTGAGTGTGTTTACAGGTTGGGAAGTACAGGAGCCATCAGGGATCGTGAACCTCCTGTTCCCTGATCTCTGGGACGAGCATATGGGAGACAGGCAGAGTTTTGGCTCTGCTTCTCCCTGCTCTTGACCCACCAGATCCCTGCCAGTGACATGCCTGGCCAGCCCTGTCCCTCCAGACAGGACACTGGGAGGGGGATTACACTTGTCAGACTCAGTTGCTTCCCTCACTGCTGTGGGAAACCTGTCCCACCCCCCACCCTGGCCACCCTTTACTGGTCTGGGTAATGTTTTCTTACTGTGGTTTGGTCACAGAGTCCTTCCCTTGTGTAATTTGGCCACTGCTTAAGAAAGCCTCCAAAGAAAACCTTGATAGGAGCATCACCCATAACCCTGAAGGTGAAGCTGGCCACTGTGGCCACACCGGGGACAGCTCAAGCAGGAGATACTCAGTGGAGATTCTTCTTACACAAGCTCAAGGGCTTTGGCAGCCCTGACGGCTGCTGCACACAAGAAAAGGAAGCCACACGGCAAGAGCACTCTTGCCAGGATGGCTCCGCACACGCACACTCCTGCTCAGAGCTGGTCTGAGCAGTGAGGAGGTTTTATCGAGGAGTTTTGTGCTGCCGCCTCGAGCCAATTCCCCACCTGAGCCCACCGAGACGCTGCACTGCTGCACCCTCCTTCAGACAAGAGGTGGAAATGGACCTCTGGGATGGTCTTTTCAGGATCGTCCTATTAAGCCATCTGTATGACCACATTGGCAGTAGGACCATACTGCAACACAATATGTTGCCTCAGCACAGGAAACGTACTCCGAGCCCCCAGCGCTTCAGCTGATGGGGATTTTTCTTCCTTTTCCATCAGCCACCGCTGTAAAGCTGCGCTAAGAGGCAGCTACATCCCCCAGCAGGAAGCTGTGTCTCATTAGCAGAGGTAAACAATTCCTCTGAACGTGACGAGTCAGGAGAGCATATTAAATATGTCAATATCTTAGGTTTTTTTAATCCCTACTCTGAAACAGCATGTCACAGCAGGAGAGGACCCCCCAGCACGGCTCAGAGCCCCACCACACCCCAGCTGGCATCTCCCCTTGCTCAGGGCATCTCCCCCTCTTTGGGAGGGGAATGGGGAGCACGTGGGCAGGTGCCCTCACCCCCCAAGCAAGCCCGACCACTCCACTGATTTCTCTTGCCCAGCTGGCACAGCTGCAAACAAGTAAGAAATAAGAAAAACTATTCAGCCATTTGCTTTTAAAACATTAACCAAAGCACCCATTCAGTAGCCTCCCTGCTCTGGGGATGGGCACCACACCGGAGCTCAGCAGCCCCAGCTGGAGCCCTTCCTCCAGCACACACGGAGAGGGCAAAAGCCACACATCGCTCCAGTTAAGGCTGGAACAGGAGGAGCAAATCCCAGCACGGCACTCGTGGCTTTACCGTCGGGCAGGTGCATGTCTGAAAGCAAGACAATGTTGAAAACAGTATGAGTTTTGCCCTGTTACATCAATTGGCTTCTGCTGCTTTCCCTGGCAGCCTTGTACACACACACACACCACCACATGCTTTATTTACAGGAGTCCCCTTTTCTCCCCAAGGCTGCCACTGCATCCCCTGCAAAGGAGCCCGGTGCTCATGTACAGATCAGCCACTCGCTGTTTTGTTTTATCCCCGCTGCTGGCGGAGCAGCCTTCTGCCTTATTTACAGCGTGCTACTCACACACTGCTCAGAAGACAGAATTATTTATGTCCTTCTGAGCTTTTCTAGGCTCCTCAGTGCTGTGGCCTCCACTCGTGCAAACAGTTGCTTGCATTCGGCGCGTGTCTCTCAGCTGCGATGAGGCACCAAAGGCCCATTTTACAGACATGGAGTGGGGAAGCTCTAAGTAGCTCCCAAGACTTTTGGTTGCCCAGCTGGAGGTGGCAAAGCCCAGGTTTTCCAAAGCACCTCATGTTACACAGCAGTTTCCATGTTCAAATTACAGCCCCACTTTGCACCTGAGAGCACCCACTCATACAAGCCAGATGCCTTCCTTTGCTTTGCCCAGGCTATACACAGGGCACCCTAAAAGCAGGTCACAAGCACTTAGATGCCAGTAGTTTCCCACGTTAAAGCAAGCCCATGGTGCCGGATCAGTCCCCAGTGCCATGGACACAGGAGCACGCTTCCCCACGCTTGCAGCGGGGCTCTCCCAGCCCTGGGATGCAACCAGCCTGAGCAGACCCCAGCCTTGCACCTCGTTTGTTTGAGCCCCAGGTACCAGCACCAGCTCCCTGCGAGCTGGGGACCAGCAGCATCCTGCACCCCAGCACAGCCCCGGTGCTGCAGGAGGTCCCCAGGGCTGGACAGGAGCACGCTGCTCCCTGCACGCAGCATCTTCCCACGGGCTCCCAACCACGCACAAAACATTCACAAATCAAACCACTAAGCCCAGCTCGGTCTTACCTTGCAAGTCCGCCGTGCTCGGGAGGACCAGACCTCGCACCCCAGCAGGCTCCTCACCTCCAGCCATCAGCTCTGAGCAGCTCCAGCTGCTTTATCACCTCCTCCTCCTCTGCCAGGTAGTTCTGCTTCCCTTGACGAGGGTCCCACTGTTGTACCAATCCCTCTCCCTCCCCGATTCTCTGGGTTTTGAGTCCGAGAGGGAAGTAAAGCGACAGCAAAGAAAGAGATGCTTCATTTGCAAAAAAAGATTTGCAGTGTGTTGCAGTGTTTTTGCAGATGGTACCCACTATAACACAGCCCCACGTCATCTCCAAGGCAGGTCTGACCCACACGCTCCCGGAGGCAGACACTGCAGGGCAAGAGAGACCCCAGCTTGTAATGAGGGGCTTTCACACATGTATGCTTGAGCAATAAACCCATTGGCACGGCTAACCCCGATGCCCCCCTCCAAAACTTCAACGTTTGGTGTGTGACCTTGACGATGTCCTTAGTGCAGTTCAGCACATGTGGATGTGTGCCTATGTCCCTGCAAAACATGCAAGCTTGGCCGGGCACTGTCACTTGTGGGCAAAATGGGATGGCTGGACCTTTTCTTCCATTGCCCAGACCTACAGGCAACGAGTGACGTAGCAGCAGACATTGTCACCTGGATGGGATGAGCCACCCTTCCCACCGTGGTCCCTGTGGGTGGGTGAGGACCATCGCACCTCCTGCCTGCAAGGGGGAAAGGCAGCGCTGGTTGGGAAGTACCTGTCCCTGCAGGCAGCGGGGCTGTCAGGCACAGCTACCCGACTCGGTTTCTGCAAAGACAGATGTTAACTGATGTTCCCCTCTACTTGCCATGGGCTAAGGGCACTTGGACAAGCAGCAAGGGGCTGGGGATGGAGTTTAGGCTGTGGGAGTCCCAGGTCCCTTCTGGGCGCTGGTGGGTGGGCATGGAGCTGCCTGCCCTGTTCCCTTCCCAATCCCTTGTCAGCTCAGCCTCTGGTTAGTTCGGGTAGGTTGAACTGAGGAGCAACCAGCAATCGTCATCACATCAGGTTGAGCGGGTGCATCCCAAGCACACCCACTCTGCATGTTCCCGAGGCCAGGCTGCTGTCCTGGAGACAGCAGAGACACCGGGAGCACAAATCTCTGCTCTCTCTGCTACTGCCCAGTCCTGTCCCAGCTCGGAGCTGGGGAAACTGGGTTTCGCTCCTCTAGCCGTGCTCAGAGGTGCTTGGGGGACGATGTGTCCCCAGCCCGTTCGGCATCAGGAGCCATGAGAGGCATGGATGCGCTTTGGGATTTTAGCCATTCGGTTCTTGCAAGGGAGCAGGGGTGAACGCAGCTTTCCATAGGCTTGTAACTCAGCCAAGCTTAAGCGAAGTTTCTCAGAGGTCGTCTCAGGGAAAGCGCTTTCTATGAAAATTGCCCCCGTGCCAAATTGAAAGGCCCTTTCCCAAAGGGCCTTTCAAAGGAAACAGCTCAGCCGTTCTTATAGCAAAGGCAAAGCCACCTCTTTCTGTCTTAAATTCATGCTCAGAAACAGCATCATCCAGAGCCAGACCCCCGGCATACTCCAGTTCAGCCCAGCAGTTAACATTTGACACAAGCAGCTAAAACCAGGGCCCGGTAACGGTGCAAGCTCGGCAGTGTGCCCGCGATGCAGATGCGATGCCCAGGCGTTGCCTTCTTCTCTCGTGACCGTTGTTGTTGTTCCAGGAGAACCCGTACCTGTGCAGCGATGAGTGCGATGCCTCCAACCCGGACCTGGCCCACCCGCCGAAACTCATGTTCGACAGCGAGGATGAAGGGCTGGCCACGTACTGGCAGAGTGTGACGTGGCGCCGGTACCCGGAGCCGCTGCTGGCCAACATCACGCTGTCCTGGAACAAGAGCATCGAGCTGACAGATGACATCGTGATAACCTTCGAGTACGGCCGACCCACCATCATGATGCTGGAGAAGTCGCTGGACAACGGGAGGACTTGGCACCCGTACCAATATTACGCAGATGACTGCATGGAGGCCTTCAGCATGCCAGCACGGAGGGTCCGGGACCTCTCCACCACCAGTGCCAACAGGGTCCTCTGCACAGAGGAGTATTCCCGCTGGGCGGGCTCCAAAAAAGAGAAGACCGTCCGGTTCGAGGTGAGGGACCGCTTTGCCATCTTTGCTGGCCCTGACCTCAAGAACATGGACAACTTGTACACCCGGCTGGAGAGCGCCAAAGGGCTCAAAGACTTCTTTACCGTGACTGACCTGCGGATGAGACTGCTGAGACCGGCCCTGGGGGGCACCTACGTGCAGAGGGAGAACTTGTACAAGTACTTCTATGCCGTCTCCAACATTGAAGTCACCGGCAGGTAACGGCTGCTGTATTTCTTTGGGCATCTCTTCTCGGAGGGCTGAGAAGAGGGTTACTGCTAGAAAACTAAGCCATCAGCGTTTCTGTCGACCGATAAGATTATCAGTGTTTCTCCCTTTCTCCCCAGGTAGGGCAGCATTGGTAATAAAACAGATGTGTCCTTGCAGGGAACGGCTGGGGCACCTGCAAGGCTGTGTCCTCCCGGAGCTGGCGTGGGGGGGAACTGGGACATGGCTTGGATGGGCAGTCGGGGTCTGAGTTCCCTCCCAGATACCCTGTCCCCAGCTGTGCAAACACAGCCAGCCTCTGCCCAAAAATCTCAGGGGCAATGCTAGTGGATCTGCGGGGTGAGGGTGAGGAATGAGGCTCACCCCACTAAACTCTGGCTTGCCACCAGTACAAGCAGGATGGGTCATCCCAAGTCAGTCCTGCACCCCTGGAGCAATCCTGGCTCCGGCGGACAAAGTTTGGGGTGAGGGTATATTCCCCCGACAGATCTGGGGCAGGTGAAGGCAGGAAGGGGTTTGTTTCTCCTGGGTTTTGTTTTTCATTTCTTTGTACGATGCCATATGTTACGTTATGACATCAACCGAAAAAGCAAAGTAAGGTGGAAAAATGCCGAGATGGCTAATTTCCCATCCAGCTTGTGGATTCAGCTTGTGCGAGACTTACAGACGAGAGGGGAAAAATCTCCCCATCACCCACCCCGCGCTAACAAGAATCACCACAGCGACAGAGGAGCCGTTTGTATCAGTTCCAAACTCTTTGCTTCTGAGACTTGCAAGCAAAAATGTTTTGCAGGTGCCACCAATGCTGGCTTTGAACGGGCTGCAAGGGGAAGGAAGCTGCAGCGAGGGATGGGAGAGCCCTTTCCTCCCACGGGGGCAGGCAGGAGGCAGCAGTGGTGGCAGCAGCAGGCGGAGGGGCTAGGTCTCTCACGGCGTGGTTGCCTGTCTGGGACGAGCAGCTGTGGGTTTTGGCAGGGCCGGCAGCGTGTCGGTGTGCCCGCCGTCAGGATCGCTCAGGGAGAAGCCCTGGGGAGCTCAGGCACACGGGCAGAGGTGCGGGAGAGAACCTCCGCACGCGTCTGCCAGCGCCCAGGCTTCGGTGCAATGTGCTTCTGTATAAATATGTGCAGAGAGATATTTTACACCCACCCATAAGAAGTATTGCCAGGTGTAGTAAATATCCACGGGCCTCGAACAGCTCAGGGTGGGGCAAAATAGCAAAGGAAAGAGGGTGGAAGGGAGGGAAAACAGGCAAAAGCGAGAGAAAAGGCCAGCGCGTTGCCTTCCCCTCCACCCCCAGCACAGCCAGTCCTGCCCCCTGCTCCATCTGCCGTGACCCTGCTCCTCCCGAGCGGCAAAGCTTCCCGCAGGGATGCTTGATGTTACTGACGGCAGCGGCAAAGCCACAGGGATCAATTCCCAGCCAAAGCCCACGCTGACCAGGGTGGCTGGCTGGAAGGGTTGGAGCTGGTGTATCAATTTATCTGGACTGGTTAGACTCTCTAACAGGGATGCAGAGTTTTCAGCTCAGAAAGTGGTAAATTAGGATTAAACGTTTGATTTCAATGCTTGTGCAATGACCTTTGGCTTCCAAGCATGGAGATAACTCTGCAGATATCCAAGGACTTGTTACTTGCACCTACAGCCGCTTCGGGATACTTGATGCTTTAAGATACATGTTAAAATACTCTTGGCGTCCCATGAACACCTTCCTCCTCAAAGCCCTTTACCTCTTCTGCCTGCCTTAGGCAGGATATGTTGCTTCAGTACTTTTGACTTCAGGCTATGCTGGTGGGATTCTCCACAAACCAGCACCTCGCTGGCTGTGGGCTGTCTTCGTCCCCCCACCCCTATTCCCCCACCAGATTTTGAACTCACTCGCCAAATTTAATAGTAGCAGAGAGTGTTTCAAGAGATAAAATCTCTACAAACTTTGTGAAAAGAGGCAACTAGGGCAGGGCAGGAAGACCGTGTTGAGAGGGGGGGGCACAACCTCTATGAGACATCCGAGATTCCACACCGGCCTGCACCCTGAGGACAGCGCTGGCGAGGGACGCTTGGGCTGCGAACGCCCAGTGGAAGCTGTGATGCTGTTGGTTTTTTTTTTGTCTGAGGCCAGAATGAGATGGGTTGGGGTTTGTTGGCTAATTCCTTGGTGGCCTCCCCCTCAGAGCTGGTGCGCTGCTCGCGTGGACGGCTGCCCACGGCTGCTGCAGAGCAGCAGCCTCCCGCTCGCCTCCGCTTCCCTCTTGGCTTTGCTCGCCGCGAGCTGACAGTGACTCTTCCAATGCAGCAGGGCCTCTGGGAGGAGAGGGCTTTTCCTTGGCTGGGGACAGAGAAAACTCTGAAATCTGCTTTTTCTGGCCCAAACTCCAAGTCCCGAACTAGAGCAAGACCCAGCTTTGCACTGCTCCGGCTCTCCCCGGCTGTCCTGCCTTGCTGGGCCGGTCCCAGGAGAGGGGACGCTCATCCCAGATGGGGAAGAAGTCGATGCCTGTCCTGCGCTGACTCTTCCAGCTCTGATGGGCATAGGGCAGGGAAGGATGACCAGCTGAGGAGCTGTGGATAAGTGATGTATCAGGTGGAGAAGCTTCATGTGAATTAACTCTGCTCCTGTGATTATTCCGGTCCCAGCAAGCAGGTTTTTTTGCTGGAAAGCAATCTAATTCCAGCTGTAAGCAAAGCCAGTTACAGTGCAGGGACTAAAACCAAATTAAATCTTGTGTGTGGCTCAACAAGGGGTGGGTTATTGAGAGGAAGAGAGGAGAAATCAATGTGAGCCTGACAGGAGTGCTGCGCGGGGAAGGGGGGAGGCAGGGCGGGCAGGGCTGGGGATGGACACACACTGTGTTTTCCAGGACGTGGGAATGACCATGTTCGAGGAACAGGAGGAAAGTGCCTAGATAAAATGGGGGTTGGTGTTAGGGATCCACTGCAGGGGTCGTGGAAACAAGAGGGAAGATGATTATGAAGAAATGAGGGCTCAAAGGCAAAAAGCAGCCAGAAAAATTCCATCTGGAGGGCAGAGGTGTGAGCAGCCCCAGGAGGTCGGAGGAGCAGTGCCCGGCTGTGGTGTGTGGCATTGGAGGAGCAGTGAGTGCCATCAGAGCGCATGGCATCGTCACCTGTGCCCCGTACGGCACCAGGATTTTGGCAGGCAGCTGGCAGCGCCCGCAGGGCGATGAGACACATGGCAGCTCATTTCCAGTTGATGTTCACAGTCAAGGGAAAAGCAAAACGCTTTGCCCTCAGAGCAGACCATGAGCCTGGGTGGTTTCTCATGCCACAGCCTTAGCTGGGGGGTTCAGAGAGGTTTCTCTGATCCCCTCGGGTCTATGGGCTCCTGGGCCCCCATCTTTCACCCCTCTGCTTCCCACCAAGGAAGACCCCTCACCGCGATCTCCCAGAGCTTTTGGGAAAAGCAGAAAGAGACGGAGCAAAGGATGTGGGGAGAAGGGGAAAGAGTTTGCTGCCTTCTCTCCTCCTGCAGACCAGATGGACCAGGGTGGTTCAAGAGTTTGCCAGGATCACCAGAGGGTCTGGTGAATCCTGAGGGTCACTGCACCCTTCCTGGGTGTTGGTGCGATGGGCTGGTGCTTCAGGGCCTCCTCTTCCCGCTCCGTCTGCATCTCCTCCTCCCGCAACCTCAGCCAGGTCCATTTCTCTGTTCATGGCTGACAGTTTATTTTTACTCTCTTTCATCTTGGTATCTTTTTCTTTTCTTTTTTTTTTTCTTCTTCCATCCTGTCCCCATTGATCTGCAGAGTAACTGGAGATGCAGAGGAGTCAAGACAGGAATAGACGCGAGCAAGCCCTTGGCCTGTGTGCTTGTGTGTGTGCCAGGCAGGGTGGGGAAGGCAAGCGGAAAGACTTTTCCCCACAGATCTCTATTCACTGCTTAGTTTTCTCCTCGGTGCAGCAATGAGCTTGGTCATCTTCTCAGGAATGGGTGAATGAGCTTTCCCTGGCTGCCAAGACTGACGGCCGGTGTGATGAAAGCCGCCGGTTCTCTTTCCATTACTCACCGTGTCTCTTTGGAGTAATTTTTTTCCCCTTCATAACGTCAGTCACCGCAGTGCTCAGCAGGGCACGCTCCATCACGGAGACATTAATAAGCCATAATTGAAGTTAATGTGCCATGGCCAGGACATGTGGATCCAGTTAGGAGAAATCAGATTGAGCAGAAGTGAATCAATTCCAGGCTGATTATTAAGATTTCTCCCCTTCGTGCTCCCCTGCCCCACTGCATGCTCTGTCTGTCTGTCTGTCCATCCTGCCCATGGTGAGCAGTCCCCGGAGGAAGGCAGGAGGAGGGAGCGTTACTCATCACCGAGCAGCTCCATGTAACAGTGCCTCATCTCAGGCTTGGCTCAGGCCAAAGAGGCACCAGCAAGAAGATGAGGTTTCCAGTTTTGTAACAGCATTTCCTTCCCTCTCTTCACCAATTGCTTTTCTGAGGCTTTCTTTGGCTTCTCTTTTGCTTACACAAAAGAATTGAAGGGAAAGGCCCTCTGTGCTCCCTTGCTTTGATCCCTTCCTTCCCCTTGTGCAGTTCTCGGTGCCGTACGCAGATGCTCTCTGGAAGGCTTTGCTCTCCACATGCCTTGGAGCAGTGAGTTTGTGCTAGCAGAGCAGAACGAATTTGCCCAGCTCGTTATTGTGGTGCCAACAGCCAGGTTCAGGCACTCCAGACCTGGAGGATCAAGGCCATTCCCCAAAGCACTTCCTCCAATAAATCAAGCTAGTTAATTGTCAGTGAACTTTTCTGCATTTTTGGTGAGTCTTGAGATGCCGTGATGCTCGATGCTCCAGCTGTAGAGGTTTGCGATCCTGACTTCTCTGACAAAGCTGTGTCTAGAAGGGAGGAAGGAAGAATTTTTGGTCCATGGAACCTCTTGTTGAGGGTCTTAGATTTTGAGTAACAAGTGGTGCCCCCGTTGAGCGCCTTTCCCTGAGGAGCAGGATGGGACCTGCCAGCTGCATCACTGCTGCTTTGCAGACGGGGGACAGGCAGGGACCTGGGGTAAATGATCTGTGAGAGCGTGGACTTCCCCAGCCAAGCTTGCCCAGCCCCAGTGCCAGAGCATCACCCCCAAAATAGCCATGGGCTCACCCAAACATCCCCCAAGAACTAGCTCAATGCCCCTGCAGCCCATGGCCAGCCTCCACCTGCGCTCAGCACCTTTGGGAAGACCACGAGAACCAGGGCAAGCACCGCCTGTGCCTGTCTCCACTCCTTCCCCCGCAGCTCCTGGCAGTCAGACTTCGGGTCCCAGGAGGTAACAGCATCCTCGTGTCAAGGACAGCCAAGTCTGCGCCAACGGTGCGCCGCATTCCTCGGCCCGTCCTCGCCTCCGTGCTGGGCAGCCCCCGAGAGCTGGATGGCTGAATTTCCCTGGCATTCCTCCAGGCTGGAATTAGCTTGAGTTCAAGCAAAATCTTGCTCTTGGTCATATAGTTAAATTAAGTTAATGTGCAGCAACTGTTTGCTTGACTTTCCTTGAGTCTCTTAAAGGGTTTTACTCCCACTGCAGCAAGATGGAGGGGAAACTTGCTGAGCGGGAGGGAGGGAGTTAGCAAGAAACCTGGAGAGCTCCTCCTTCCCCCAGACATTCGTGACACTTTGTCAATAGCCAGAGACAGATGCCCAAGGTCCTATTACCTGCTCCTGGCTTTGGTTTGCGAAGGTTTTTATTTCCCCTCCGATTTTGTTGCCGAGTTGCGTCCAGCCCTGAGCAGATAATAGAATTTCATCGATAGTCTGAGAAGGTGATGTATGTTAAAGCACTTAATATAAAGAGACTTCTACGGGAGCCCAAATTCAATTTGGCCAATGAACTCAATTGCAGGCATTATTGCATTCCAGGAGAAAGACCAAGAGCATTTATACACATTACTCTGCAAATATTTATGTTCACGTATCTGTGTGATGTCCTCTTCACCCTTCCTCCCTTCTGTTGCCCGACCCCCTAACGGGGAGGTTTGGTTTCGTGTTTGCTTTTTAAGACAGCTTTGAATGTAAATAATGTTCCACCAGTCAGCAGGATCTTGACAGCTGGTGAGTGTCAACTTATTTAAAATAAATAGCCTCTCGAATGGGAACAGCCAGCTAGCGTGCTCTCCACTTTGGCATCTTTTAAATTGTCTCCTCTTTGTAACCCAAACCTCAAATCATTTCGAAGGGCAGCGAGGAGGGTTCCTCCCTGCCGGGAGGACTCATCCGTCCCTACCACACAACCAAAAGTGAAAACCCGCAAGGAAAAAAAACCACTCACAACATGTCCCTCTGACCTAACCCAGGGGTTTTTTTCAGTTTTTTGGCTCTGCAGAAAGCAGTGAAATCCAGAAGCCTCTCCTCCTGGTTCGAGCGGAAAGAAACAACACATTAAAATGGCTTTTCCTCCCCCGTCAGCCCCCGGACCGCAGGTTCGGTTATGCTCCTAGCACTGCTCCTGGGATGAATGAGCTGCAGTCACCTTCTTCAGCCCTTTTCAGCCCTGCTCCGGTCACTGGCAATAGCAAACCTCTGCCAGAGTGATCTCCCAGCAAGGCAAATCCTAATACAACTGCTCTCTACAAAGGGACGGTGCTTCTTCTGTGGCCCAGCCATTAGAAGCTATTTTTACCTGCTTCTGCATGCACAGATGGGCCAGAAACAATCCAAGCTCAGCACCCGTTATGCTTTGCCCGAAAGATTTGCTCCCTGCTTTTGCTGAGCTGCCAAAACAGTTGCAAAGGAGCAGGTAAAAAGTGGGTAAGTCATGGCCAGGCAGCTGCCGGAGCATGCTGCGAGCAACGGCTGGGGATGACAATAGAGAGATGGAGAAGAGTTATTCATGTTTCCCCGAGAGCCGAGATCAGTTGAAACATCGTTTTCCTCAGGGACGGAGAGGAAAGAGCTCCCTTCAAACACATCGTCCCATGAGACTCATTAAAGCCTCATCAATTACAGTGAGAGCAAACAATTCAGGGGAAAGCTATCATAAGCCTTCCTTTGGATGGCAGTCATTAGCAGCTCTCCGCTGTGCGCTGCCTCTCCCCAACGCCAGCTCGGGTGAGTGGAAAGGGAGCAGGGGAGGGTACCACTGCCAAGCCGATGGTGAGGGAAAGCAGAAGCCAGGGAGAAAGAAGGGAGGAGATCTCCCACCGCATCCCTGGGGCCACGCGGCCGTGCCGTAGCATCCTCATGGCGAGCACTGGGTGGAGAGGAGAGCACAGGCTGGACTGGAAGGAGACTTGGAAGGGAGGTGGTGGGCCACCGTAGTGGACTTTTGGTGCCCCATGTCCTCGCTCAGGCTTTTTTTAAGGAGCTCGGGGCAAGGCAGGATTGGGCCATGGTGGGAGCTGGGCGAGAGGTGCACGGGGATGGAGCAGCTCTCGGTCTCCACCCAGCAAGGGGTTCCTCCAGCCCTACCCAGCACAGCAGTGGGGTCACGGCATCAGGCCTGAGTGGGGGGTGCCAGCACCCCACGGCTGGCTGAGCCCCGTGGAGAGGGGGGAAGAGATGCTCCTTGCCTTTCTCTGCCTTACTTCCCTGCTCTGCAAGCCAGGTTACGGACAGAAAAGAGGTTGTAAAACACACAAGAATCCTTGGAAGGAAAGCAAAGGGCTGGGGTGACTTTTTAAAATTATTTCAGAAGTCGTTCTTAATGAAAGCTCAGGGACAGGGGCTGCTTTCCCCCTCCCAGCATGGCTCCTGGAGGTTTGCGGCACTCACCTCTGCCTTCACCCCCTTCCTAAGCCTGCGCACGGGCATCTCCTTCCCTCGCACACGGGTTTGGCACCGGCCGCCTCTCCAACCGTTCGCTGCTGTGACCTCCAGGATGCTGACTTGGAGAAATGCAGGGATGGCAAACTGTTCTTTATGGCTGGGAAAAAAAAAAAAAAAAGAAGAAAAAGAAAAAAAAGGACACTTTCCTGTAAACTTTCCTTGGCGCTCCAAGCTCCGTGATGTTCCCTGGTGGAGGCATTGGCAGCATCAGACCACACCGCACCACTCCGAGGGAAGGCAGCAGCTGAACGACCTGCACTAAAATAAATTCATAAATACCCCATCACGCAAACGGTAACGTCTTGGGCCACACGTTGCTCCAGCCACTTTTGCCGGGAACGGTGTGAGCCAATTTCTGTTTAATGCAAAATGCAGTCGTGTGCACCTACTAACAGCCCGGCGCAGGACTTGGGTGCCCCCGGGCCATGGAGGGTGCCTATGGGTGCTGTAGCTCCTGCTGGGTTGTGCACTGGGGCTGCTCTCCTCCAGGTTGTGCCCCACCACGGCTGCGTCCTACGTGGGCTCTGAACGCTTGCCGAGAAACGGCACTGTCACCGCCAGCCTTGACCCATGAGCTCGAAAGGAGAAACGCTCCCAGCTCTTCAGATCTCCTCCGGAGCCAAAGAGACCATATTGCAACCGGCGCTTTGCTGGAGCGGCCCCGGGACTGGAGCAGGGCCATCGCCGCCTTCTGCAGGACGCAGCGCAGGTGTCTGCCCCACTGCTGCTATTTAAGCCTCATTGCTAAGTAGATCCTAACCTTTCCCTTCATCCTCTCTTTCCTGCGATGGCTGGCCGCCCGAGGAAGATGAGCAGAGGCAAGCAGGACTAGCAGCTCCCACCCAGGGGACTGGGCTAATGTCATTTACTCCAGTCTCCACCAGCTGGATCTTGGCTGGGGAAAGACGTCGTGCACAGACCGTCAGCGAGCGCGCGTCCTTGGGCTGCAGGCCCAGAGAAGGAGGCAGAGAAGCCTGAAGAAGGGGTTAAAGCCAAGCCGCTGAGCCCGAGCAGCAGCGAGGCTTGGATGCAGAAACCTTTGCACAAAATGGGGTTGGCAGTCGGGGCCGGCTGAAGGCGCTTGGCTGTTCACTATTAAATAATGCAGCCTGATTGATTGGGCTGAAAAGTGCTGTGTTGCGGGGTCAGCTCGCTGGGGTTATAGTTCTCTGCTTAGATTGATGATCCTCAAAGGTCGAATTCAGAAAGCAATTCCCCGGTAAAATTGATCCTTTCCATAACAAAACTTTTGCACAGTGGTGAAGGGCAGAGCAGCAAGAAATCTAAGTGACCCGGGCGCAGGCAGGCAGGGTGACCAGCTGCTTCTGCTTTCTCTTTAATTTTCCTTGTTTACACTGATTGGAAGTGAGGGTCTTCTCTGGGAAGAGCAGTGCCCCATCACCCTTCCATGCAGGGGCTGGAGGATGTCCATGAGCACCCATCCTGCCAGGGGAGCGCGGGTGCTTTTGCAGGGACAGGAGGCAGCTGAGGGCTGTCCCGGGAGCTGGTGCTCAGCTCCCAGCCCTCCTCAGCAGCAAGCGAGCGGCGTGTACATACGAGCAGACACGTCTGATTGCCTCCTGCACGCATCCGTGCCTCCCTTTCCCGGTAGCGAGAAGGCTGGTCCCACTGCTTGGTGGAGGTTTTGTAGCTGGAGCCAAATAAATGGCGAATGGGTTTTACCCTCCTGTGTGGCAGCAGCCCGGAGCTGGCAGAAACAGCCTGAAATGGCTTCTTGGTCCTCTGTGGGGGATGCCAGGAGCGAGGATGTGCTGAGCGGGGGGGGGGTCATCGAGGCTGCCCCAGGCCACCGCGGGGGCTACCGGGTGGTGGTCACCCGGGGCTGACGTCCCCACTGCAAGACTGGCAGGGTCAAGGACAGGAGCCAAGCGCTACGCTCCACATCATCCCAGACTTCAGAGAAAACAAGGGGATGCCAGGCCCTGCCTTCCTTATACCCCCTCCCCTGGGGCTCTTAAACCGCCCCCCCTCAGCTGGATTTTAAGGCTGTGCCCTGGAGCTGCTCCCATCCCCTTGCTCCCACCAGAGGTAGGAGGGAGGAGAGCTGCAGCTCCAGAAGCTGTTGCTCTGATTCAGGCTGGGCCCAGAGCGGCAGCGGTAAGGCTTTGACCTGCTTTAACCCACTATCTCGCCTGCTTTCCTCCCGTCTGCTCATTTTGAAGCGAGAGAAGGAGGCCGTGCCAGGTGAACGCTGAATAATTCAGAGTCAGGCTCCGCAGCACCCCGGGGCTGGGCATCGCCTCTGCCAAAGGGCTGGGACGGCTCAGCCAAAATCCTTCCTCACCAGAGGCAGAGGGGATATGGAGCAGCTGAAATACAGCATCCCTCGTGTGTAGGTACCGGCCAAAGCCGCTTCCTTCCCCCCGGCGCTCGGATTCACGGCTCGCTCCCAGAGCACTGATGCTTGGAGGCCGTTAGTGCTTTCAGCCGTGACGCGGCATCTCCAGCTCTCGCTAACACACAGATTCAAGTGGAGCACGCTGAGTGCGTCTGCCTCTGCTCCACGGACCACATTTTCTTCCTTCCTCCCTTTTAGAGACTGCAATACTCCCTCCCCTGCTTGGTCAGAGGCAGGGCAGGGTTGTAAGATGGGGAAAGAGACTGTTCATCCAGCTTATGCTTAGCCTCTGAGCGGTGTTTGCTAGAATTAAGGACAGGGAGGGGAGGGGGAGGAGAAAAAAAAATTATACATGAGGTCAGCTTATCCAGGCACGCATGAGGAGGAGCACAGCGAAGGCGGCCTCAGTGGGTCAGGCAGGCAGCTGGGGAACATATTTGGGAGCTCCAAGGGAGAAGCACCAGGAGCTGGCAGCCATGTGCGGCACCAGCAGCTGGGAAGGACCCGGCTCCCGGCTCCCAGCCTAATCCAGGTTGTTTATCCCAGTGCAGACAGAGCACAAGAAGCAGCAGGCTGTGTTTCTTCTGTCTTCTGTGCAAGCAGTTCGTTCCCCTCAGCTCTGCATCTCTTGTGCAATTAGCCCTGTAAAATGAAGCGCTGCCCCGTCAGGCTTCTCTACCCGTTCACATAAGGCACAGCATTACTGTTTTCTAATGGTTCTGCTTCTGAGAGTGTAAATTATTGCACAAAGCGGTGAAAAGGCCGTGCTAGGGATCCACTGACTGGAATGAAATGAGAGGTTTTGGTCCCCAAAGTCTCTGTCTGATGGCCTGAGCTCAGGCCCGGGAGTCACCGGAGCCACGTGTGAGTTATGGGCTCAGCCTCTGTGCTCTGCACAAGTCACCTCCGGAGTCTGAGCAACAGGAATTATTGTGCACAGAGATAATTATTCCCTGCATACTGCACTACAGCTCATTAAAAGTTTGTTAATGTTTGCAAATTGCTGAATAGTGTTTTTCGTTGTTGCCTTCTCTGATGAGGCGGGGACTAAAAGGCAGATTCTGATGGTGACTTGTTCTCTGTGTTATTTTGGTCACAGCAAGCTGGGGCTGCGCTGCACGTAGGGAAAAGGGTTTGTGTTGTGCAGCTTCACACCATGGGAGAAAACGCTCTTGACTTTAGCATGCTGCACAGGGGTAAAGGGGCCAAGTCCCACCAGTGTTAGCTATGCTTCTCCATCTAAAGCTTGAGACGGTCCTCTCTGCCTCCAAGTAAATGCCTACCTCTGAGCTAATCACTCAGATTTCTGAAAAAAAATGTGTGTGACTCCTTACTGGAGTCTCAGCTGGAGATGTTGACTTACCATTAAATGGTCTGTGCTACCAGTCAGATGGTGGGAGTGAAGCATCTCTCATTTTGGAATAGAGATTGCAGATCCACCTTGGGCGAAAAAGCGGACAGCGTAACCCCAGCACCAGATACCCAGGGCAAACAGCGGAGTTCAGTGAAAAAGTCCTGCAGAAGGAACAGGAAAGGGGTAACCAGCCCAGCTGCACCGCTACATTTTCCTGCACACAGACAGCACTGCGCCAGGGGCAAGGAGGAGTAGCAGTAATACCTGACAGCTCTTCTCCGGTCTTCCTCTTCCAGGTGTAAATGCAACCTCCACGCTAACCTGTGCACCTTCAAAGAGGGCAGCCTTCAGTGCGAGTGCGAGCACAACACCACGGGGCAGGACTGCGGCAAGTGCAAGAAGAACTTTCGCTCCAGGTCTTGGCGAGCAGGATCCTACCTGCCTCTCCCCAATGGGTCCCCCAATGCATGTAAGTAACCTGCAGCGAGCCAGCCCTGGCCGCGCTCCCACCTTGGGCTGCGCAACACCCACAGATGGGAGCGGATTCTCATCTCGTCCTTCTCCATCTCAAATCAGTGCAGGATGCTCAGCTTTCGAAAGGGAAGCGGGTATTTACCCGTGTCTTGGTACACAGAGAAATGAGAACAGATCTGGGTGGATGCAGAGGTGATTTGTTGGCTACTGGTAGATGAGTGATGAGTCCAAATGATGGTCAAGAATAGGAAGGATGACCTTGGGCCAAGATATAAGTCCATGGCTTTGTGGCAATGCAAATTACTATGCTTTGAAGATGACATTATTTAGCCACAGTAGAGCACTGGCTTTCAAGTAGTCCATGGGCTCAGCACTGGCACTGCTCAGCTGCAGGAGTGCAGGTTGCTTTCTGGATTGCTTTCTGGATCCCGTTCTGTGTATGTCAGCATTTCAGGCAGGCGCCATGAGCTGCGGTCCCTCTGCGCAGCTCCAGTCTCGTCCAATTGCCTGCTGGAGCAAGGCACTGCCAGAAGCAAAGGTGTGCAGAGGAGATGATGTATGCATACCCACCATCGTTCAAGCAGGGGAATTGGGGCAGGAAACATCACAGATGGGCCAGTTTCTCTTAGGTTTCTGTCCAGTCCACATTAGCAGACTTGTTTAAATGTCATGGAGCCACAGTAGCCACTCCAGCCTTTCAAGCAGCAGCTTTGAGCATTACCAAAGAGAATCTTTTCCCTCCCTCCCCCCAAATTTTTTGAAAGATTTATGTGTTTTAAGATGATCAAAGCTGAAATTCAGGCTCCGAAGGCCGTGACGGGAATGTTTTGTGTGTGCCAGGGCTGGTAGACGAGCAGGTTCTTTGAAAGGGAACGAGCTTGTCAGCTCCCACCAAGCGGCTGCATTGCTTCAAAGGAGCCTGGGAGAGTTTCTGGTGTTGACAGGCACAGACATGCTGTTCTCTCTCTATCCCTCCCCTCCGTTCCTTGTGTCTCTTCCTATTTCTCTTTCTCCTCTGCCCTTTCTTCTCCTATTCATCTCTCTTTCCATCTGTCACTCAGTCTTCTTCCTCCCTCCGACCCCGACTTTCTCTCTGTTGCTTCCTCCTTCCCCCATCGACACCCTCTTCCTCTGCAACAGAAGCAGTTCTCTGAAGTCCCCTCCTCTTGGTAGGACAGCTTTGCATGTTCACGCAAAGCTGAGACTTTCCATGATTCATCCGCTTGTTACAGTAGAGAGGAGCATGGCCATTAGTCTCCTGGGTGCCAAAAGCCAGAAGCCGGTCCTTGGATGGCCTTCGAGTGGCAGGTTTGAAGCCGGTGGCTTCGCAGCGCCCTGTTGAGTGAGTGCTGCAGCGGGAAGGGTGTTCAACTCTTCTCGGGCACGGAGAACTGCCCTAGGTGCAACAAGCTGGTTCAGACCATACAGTTTGTACTTAGCAGAGTGAACCTCAGCAGATGGGCTTGTCCTTTGCTGGGCTTTAATGGTAGGTCAAGGAAACGGTTAAGAGAAATACCCATCAGCAAGGACCAAGCTGGTTTTTCTTCCCCAGATGAAAAGCTGGAGATGCCAAGACCCCAGACAGCACTGTCTGGTTGCCCCTGTGGTCTGACTAAAGCAGTTTTTAAGATGTTGCAGCAAACTGATATACCTATGAGCAAGACCCCCGCTAATTAATTGCTGTTCGATCCCATGTCATGTATCTGTTTGATCTTCTGCTGGTATCAGAGCCGATGGCGTCCTGCTTCCAGTGACCAGGCTTCTTCTTGTTTTTTCCAGGTGCAGCTGCAGGCTCAGCCTTTGGCAGTAAGTAAAAACATAAATGAAATGCTGGCATTTAACACCTCAGTGCATGGTCCTTGTGGATGTCACTAGGAAAAAAAATATGGTTATTTTCTGTCCATTACCATTTTGCACGCAATAAGTCTTCCCTAATTGTGCCTCATTTTCTGTCCTGTCAAAGTGTCTTACATTTTCTTCCTTTGACTTCAGTAGCCTCATTTTGCCTCTTCCTCTGGCATGGTTTCCCCCCCGTGAGGTTCGTTAGTATGGCAGCTGGAAAGGAAATAAAAAAAGACTCTTCAAAACCACCCGTGCTTGCTGTGAACCTCCCCCCCCCCCCCCCCCCCCCACTACAGCCGATCTCTCCCCGCAGGCG
>NW_010972742.1:4253572-4289779 GCF_000737465.1 Haliaeetus leucocephalus | reverse complement strand
CCCCCCCCCCCCCCCCCCCCCCCCAAGTATTGCAGACTTCTGCTCTGAGAAGGAGCTGGGTTTGAATTATTTGACATAGCATCCAATCTGGGTCACCTTGGGCTATTGATGAAAAAACGTGTAGAGAGTGTGTGTACATCTGTATGTACATGTGTATGTATATAAACACGTGTCTATGAAGTACCGGCAGCAAAGACAGTAGAGCTCAGCTGGGATTTCTATTGAAAGACTGATG
This sequence comes from Haliaeetus leucocephalus, assembly GCF_000737465.1. NCBI lineage: Eukaryota > Metazoa > Chordata > Aves > Accipitriformes > Accipitridae > Haliaeetus > Haliaeetus leucocephalus. The sequence continues at coordinate 4,289,544 of NW_010972742.1, read as the reverse complement.
GTATGATAGGACTCCTCATTTAACAAACCTGGAGGTAGTTTGATATCAAAGAGCCTTGAGTTTTGGGTAAGCAGAAGCCTGGGTTTGAATTTTATGGCTCAGAATTACCCTCCAGAAGAAACAAATCAGAGAGGTGAATGAATAATGAATTCTTTGGTTTGCAGGCAAGTGGAAAGAATTGGAGGAGAAATAGTTTCAGAGAAATGCAAATGCAATTAAGAAAAATGCACCTAATTGAAGGGTGGAGGATGGTTTTTCTGGGTAAATGAACCACATTTAGATTTCAAGCAGTTAAGTTTAAATGGTTAAAAATTTCAAACAAAAATTAAAAGTCTCCCTTAAGTAATTTAGGATTTTAAAAGATTAAATGCTTTAACAGTCTAAAATATTCTTTGCTTTTCTGGTCAAAACCATTTTGATAACTCTTTTTTTCCCCCTTAACAGAGCTTGGCATCCTCAGTGCTACCTTTGTTTCACTGGAAAATGTTTTCCATCAAAATTTTCTGCTAGGGAGAAGCTGGGGGGACGCTGGGAGCGATATGCAGGAGGTGGACAGGAGGGATTTGTGTCCAAGGCCAGTTAAGGGGAGATTATTTAGCCTGCATAGGAGACTAGAAGTGACCTAAATTAAGTATTTAAACTAGCTCAGGGCTATTATGAAATTAAGCATGATAATCTGCATGAAGCAGTAGGACAAACAAGGACAGGAGGGCAGCAGGTGGAAGTTAAGTAGGAATTTGTGTTCCGAGTGTTATTTTAGTTCGGGCTGTTGTGACAAGCGCGGCGGGGTGGGCACCGCACCCGGCATCGCTCCTGCGCAGCTCCGCGGGGGCTTGCTGACGTTAAGCCATCACTTAATTTGCCCTGCCGAACGAAGGGTGCTGGCGGAAATTAACACATGCCAAATGGTAGAGGTTGGTTTTGATGGTGCCAAGTAGTTTGCCACCTGTGGGGTGGCAAAAGGGACTGGTGCTGTTTATGGAGCCGGGGTAGGCAGGGCTCTGCCAGCTGGCAAGTAGATGCCAGGCAGTGGAAGCCCACCTCCCATCAGGGCGGGCTGGGGGGTCCTCCGCACCTCCCGCCTGCTCTTCACCCCATCTCTGCCCAGGTGTGCTTTCCTTTCCCCTTTTCGGCTTAATTGGCAATTAGTTTATGATAGAGCTGTAAGTATTTAAGCCAATATCTGCACCAACAGAGTAAGCTGATACAGCCACAGCCTCCGGCCCCTGCACGCACACACGCGCTCCCTGCATCCAGCGTCATCAGGCTGCCATCGGCTTAATCCTCTCGCTGCCCCAGTTGTAACCGCGCTGAGAAATCGGTCACCAGTTCAGCCCCGGCAGCGGCAGCCTCACAGATGTACAGGCTGGCAAGGAACCCCCCTGTTCCCCCCCCCCCCAGTAAGTGCCTCCCACCTCTTCTCTTTGCTTGCTAGCATATGAGCGACCGCAGCGGGTTACCACCGCAAAAACCACCACCGCAAAAACCACCACCGCAAAAACGACCACCACAACAACGCCCACCACCACCACCTCAACCACCACCACCACCACCACCACAGCCGCCGCCACCACCACCACCACCACCACCACCACCACCACCACCACCCCCCTACCTGCCACCACGACGCAGCCAGGTGGGTGCCATGGTCCCTGCCTCGCTCAAAGGGCCAGGACTCTGCCGCCGGGCTCCTCTTTTTGGCTGCTTCCCATCCCAGCTCCTCCAATAGTAGTGGGGAACGCATGGGGCTGCCACGTTGGTGGCCCTGGTTATCTGCTCTGTAGGATGACAAAGGGACATGGATAAAAATCACCCTGACTCGGTTCATGTCCCTCAGCCTCTGGGCAGTCCTGGTTTGCTGTTCTCTCTATTCAGCCCAAGGGCACTTTGACACGTGTAACACGGGCTAGGAGCAAGCGTTATGGTCCCTGTAAGCAGGGAGCCAGGCACAACAGGTCCACCTCAAAGCCACGAGACAGCCACGCCATGGGTTGACATCCCCCCTCACCGGCTGATCTCACTCTGCTGTCACTCTGTTATGATCAGAGCAGCAAGAAGTGAAGCCAGGACTGTATGCGGGGGAAACAATGTTTTTCCCTTTTTTCTCTCAATTTTTTTTCTTTTTTTTAAAAGAAAACATTTTCAAATCCATCCTTCCTAGAGCCACGTGGCAACATTGTCCTGCACAGGGCTGGCAGGGCTGCAAGAGATGCTCTCTTACAGCTCCATCACAAGGCAGGGCAGGAAAGCAATGAAAGCTTTACTGTCCCACCATAAAATTAAACCACGTACCCAGTCTTGCCTCGCTGGAAGAAGGGAATTGTACCCCCTCCTGCTCTATCCCCGACCTCCACATGCGATACCAGAGCAGGCAGAAGAGTTGCCCTGCCTGTACATGCAGGGTGCTGATCCTAGAGTGTGACAGGAAAGGCTGGGTGCTTCTCTGCCCCCCCAGCCGCTCGCTCGGATGGGGAACCGTCCCCATGGAGGGCTGCTGCCTTGGCACACAAGCAGCCACCTCCTGCCACTCGCCAGCAGACTCGGAACAGCCCGCAGGCTTTGCTAAGTCATGCCAGGGATGGGATGTCGCGTCAAAGGAGAAGCTGGCTCTGTTCTTGCTGGCTTTTCCGATCCTGCATCGAGTCCCTGTGGCCAGACTCAAGGAGGTAATGCAGGCTGGCTGCATCTTCAAGGGCAGTTTTCCTAGGGCAGAGCCACACTCTAACATTGCCCAGGCGGCCGCCGTACAAGCAGTGAGGGAGTGTGCAGGGCTGGAGCTCACACACGTGCCAGAAACACTCTTTCCTAATTTCTAAAATCACCCCGTGGAGGAAAACTTTTGTCCTTTTTCCTGGGGGTTCCTCCTTCCCTCCCACCGCGAACAAGGAGACAGCATTTTCACTATTCTGTTGGAAATGAGCAGATAAAACTTAACAGCAGGACATTTTTTTTAAGCTTCTTATGGGGGAATTAGACACGCATTCCTCCCCTTGCAATGCTTTCTGGGCCTGATATTTCCCAGGAGGACGATTTACACCCACAGTATGTTAGTAACAGTCTGTCTGGGGGAGCTGCCAGAAGCCAGTCAAAGGGATGAGGAAACTTGATTGCATGTTTATGCAAATATAGATATATTCATGGAAGTACCCTGCTTGAGTAGTTAATCAGGAAGCCGAGGGTTTAGCTCCAACTTCCCTGGAGCTGGAGTGACCCTGGGCAAAAAAGTACAAGACTCTTCTCTGTTAAGAAGTGCTCCTCACCCAGGTCCGTGTTGTACACGTGCAGGAGGACATTCATCCACCACCCCTGCCCAGAGCTCACACCATCACCATGGTCCCAGCAGCGACAGGGGATCACGTCTACATCTGCACCACACTCTTGGGGTCATTTGATTTTTATCCATGCTCACCCATAGCAATGTTTTAGGTCTATTTTTTTTGCAAGTGCTGTGCACGTGTAGGTGGTGTGTTTAGTGTCTAGCTCGTGTGTGATTTGCAGTGCTCTGCCTCGCTTGTGTTGTACATCGGGAGCAGGCAGGACGGCATCTCTGTGGGGTTGGGGCGGTGGGGGGGTAGTCTCTCCTGTCAAACTGCTCTGAAGGACCTGGGAGATGTCACACACCTCAGGGTTTATTCCTTCTCCAAACCAAAACTGATGGCAAGGGACAAAAAAAAAAAAAAAAAAATTGCAGTCCAGCCACCACATCTCTGGCTTGATAGGGTCAGGCCTCAGCTCAGAGCTCATCACCCCCATGCAGACCCCCATCCATGTTTCTGCCCACCCCAGAATGGTGTGCCAGGGGATGGAGACAGTCCCTGGAGGGGCTCTTCCAAATAAGAAGAGGGCTCTCTTACCTGGGCAGCATGCTGTGTTTGATACCAAAGGTCCATTGTGTGCCTTTGACCAGCAATAGGGAATCAAGGCACAGCCTAATTCTGATCTGCTTTTGACCAGAGACATTCCCCCCACTCCAGTCCGGCAAAATGTAAAGTACTTCTTTAAATACCATGACATCCCCAAGGGGCTGTGAATCTAACTTACCTGGGCCTCAAGGGAAACTCCTTGTTAAAGAGATGACCCTTGGAGCTCCTGGTAAGATGCCCATTTGCAGGAGACGCAATAACCCCAAGCTGGGTCAGAGTCCCAAGGCGAGATACTCTGCAGTTACCTCCCTTCTGAATTTTAGAAGCATTAAATAAATCCCTCGTTGCTTTAAAGCCAGCTCAGACAGACAGACATTTAAAAAAACAAAAAGTCCTGTAAGAGCCCTGCCCCATCCCTGTGCTCTTTCACCCTCTAATTTACACACTGTCTTCTGCCCTCTGAATTTCTGCTTCCCACCATAAGCAAGCATCATCAGACCAGCCTCTGAGTTCACTGCCTCTGTGCCTGTGAGAGAAACGCAGAAAGAAACAGGTATTTAAAGCCAAACCGATATGTTTTTCCCTTCTCCTTCATGCCTCCGCGCACTAGTGGGTAGCAGAAAGCAATGTAGCACGTAGGCTAGAGGAATAGATTAGATTTGGGTTGTCTCTGGGTTACATGGATCTGCTAGACATCTGCTTCCTTTGGCTGCTTGTGGTGTTTTCCATGGTCAAGGTGGAGCTGTGGTCATGTTCGTAGGATGCTTTTGTGCCCGGTCGCCTGTCGTGCGGTGAGAGGGGGGAGAAGAATGAGTTTATGGGCACGGTCTGTGGTCTGAAGGCAGTCGAGGCTGCCAAAATGGGTAGAAGGGAGGGAAATCACAGAGTTACCCTAAGGAGGATGAATTAAGTGCTATTCTCATTTGCCTTCTGCAGTTCTGTTATTTCAAAACCTTCCTTGAAGCCTGTCAAATTCTTCCTTGCCATTTGTTACATTTTTCCCACGATCAAAATAAGCAAAAAAAGCTTTTTTTTTTTTTTCTTCTGCTTCCATTTTTCCCCTCTGGTTTGTAGCAGTTTCAGCAGTGCCAGGTCACCTCTGGGAAAAACAAAACCAGCCTGCTTGATGGTTAAGAGCTCCAACAGAAAGAGAGCACCAAAAGCCTGGCTTTGTGTAGGTCCTGCAGAAAGGGAGCCCGTGTTTATGTTTTGAGACGGACTATTTCAGGGTCCTTCCCCACTACTCCAGCACCACTTGACCCAATGGTTTTTGCTGTGAAGCATGACTTCTTGGTTCAATTTATTCTACTTCCCCAGAAATCCACCAAGACCAGCAATTTTCATCAGGGCTGATACAAGCCCCTGAGATAAGAGCTGCCCAGTGTTTCCCATTTGTATGAACTGGGTCTGGGGGTGAAACGTGTCTCTCCCCCTCCTGATATGTAAAACTGTCCATTAATGTCCCAGAGCTACAAGGGAAACATTCTCAGGATAATGAGCATTAATAATTTTCCTGACTCTGTAAATGCGATTGAGTGGAGGTGTATGTGAATGACTAAAACGCAAAATGCCTCCAGGGCTTTTTTTTATTGTGACTCTAATTAAACCCTTGCCAATTTGCACACTGCTTTTTTCATATTCTCTTTAACACCATATTAATACCAATTGGTTTCCACTTTCTGGCTGAAAAGGACAATGTCTATCACCTTCTCTTAGAGCTTGTCATTAAAAAGAAAGAATCTTTTTTTTTTTTTCTTTTTTATTCTGCATTGTTTATCATCCCCTTGACGAGGCTGGGAAATCACATCTCTCTCCTACTCGGGTTTGTCCTTTGAAACTTGGCAAGGATCAAGAGATTTTTTTTTTTCCTCCTCCTCCTTATGTTACCCAACTGGAGCTTGAAATTAATAATATAGCTTTTAAAATTTTATTCCTTGGTTTGTTTTCTAGCAAACTTGAAGATTGTTACCAATATTGAGGAGACGGGGAGGGGTATGGAGTCAGTGCGGGTGAGGGTTTGGAGGGAAACCAAACCATTGATCTATAAATTTCTTGCTACCTTAATTTGTCTGCAGTGGCTTGCAAATTCTTTAATTGGTATTTCTGAGGGATGAGCAGAGCCTGAAGGAGGACCTAGAAGTTTGGATTAGAAATCAGGACTTCATGCCTCCATCCTAAGACACCTGTGCTAATTCTCAGTTCCATTATTTCCAAGCAGGGAGGGGTGCAGATCAGTCACCGAGGTCCTTATGCAAACACACGAGCAAAACACCATGCGTGCAGCTGGGCTGAGAACGGGCAGCTCAGCACACCGCTGCCATCCCACCCTTTGCATTGCAAAGGCTGCCCAGTCCCTCCAGCGCCCGAGGACGCGCCAGCTGCCCAACGCCAGCAGCGGCGCTTGCATCGAGCAGGCGTGAAAACCTTGCCCAGAACAGGGTTGGGTCCGTTTTGTCCTCCAAAGCTCTTGGCCCTCCATCAGAGCGCTGCAGAACTCCTTGCTGGATGCCAGCTCCCCCCTTGCACCAGCACACCCAGTAACACAATTTTCCCTTTTGATCGCCACAAGACTACACCGGTTTGTCAGCGGCTGCCCCGCTGCAAGTGGGCTCTCCCCTGGCCAAGGCTGGCCCAGGAGCAGAAGGTAGGAGACGCGTGGCTGAGCTGGGTCCTGCCAGCGAGCACCGGCTCCCGAAACTCAGCAAACGCTTTAGTTTCTAGTTCTGCATCTCCGTTTTCCATGCATCTCTCTCCTCCTCCCGCCTGGGAAAAAGCTCAGGGTTTGTCTGTGCCCTGCACGCAGCTGGGAATCTGGTGAGGCTGGATTGAGCCTCGGGGTTTAGTCATATACATGAAAGATGAGGATGGTAAGTGGTAGAAGAGATTGTTCACAGCTTGCTGCTGGGGTGAACAGAGAGGATCATGGAAATCCTGTCATCTCCCGAGACCGGAGTCTGTTTGTAGAGCAGAATAACTTTGTAAACAGATAGGCCTGTGTCGTTTGTAGCATAGATGCCTTCCTCCGTATTTCCTTGCTTCAGGTCTCCTGCTTGACTGCCTAGGGTGAGCTGCTCCTGGTGGGAACCTTGGGAGGCTTCACACTGGCTGCTGAGGCTGAAGTTTCTCCTCCTCAGGGTTCCCACCAGCACGCACGCTTCGGCAGTCGCCCATCAGTGCTTAAGTCCTGTTTCCCAGCTGAGATGCCTCTAGCTTGCTCCAGCCGTAGACAACAGCATCCCTTCCAGTGCAGAACGTAACGACTGCTGAAGCTGGCCCCAGGACACAACCCAGTGCTTGGAAATATTTAACTGGGGGACAGAAAGTGCTGGAATTGAGGCTTTCTGGAATTGTGCTCTTGGGCCTGTCTCTGGCCTCACAGAGAGGCAGAATTGTGTTCAATACAGTAACAAGAGATAGTCCTACACCATGGGCGTCAATGCCAGGTGATGCCGACACTCTGTGCCAAACAAGGGGGGCTTCTGAGTCTTGACAGTGGTCTGCAGTTTCAGGTTGTCTCCATGCTTGGGCAATGTAATGACCACATGCCAACACTCCCCCATCCAGCAGCTCCCACACCCTCCCCTTAGGAGTATTTTTTCTGTCTCTCTTCACTTTTAAAGTCTCTAATTTCTAGGAGACTTTGTCTCTCATTCCTGGTTCAACATATCCTCAGCCAGATACGGCTCCATCACCCCACCCTAGATACCTGCCTAGAGCTTCCAGTGTCCCTTTGCCACCTTTTTAAGCAAAAAGGAGGGGGATCTGTATTAAATCTGATGTTCTCTCTAACTGATGCCACTGTAAGCTGTTCAGCGCTCACCAAACACAGCAGCAGTTGAACCCAAGGCGAAGCCACCAGACCCTCCTGAGAACATTCGAGGTAAGGCCATGCCTGTCCCCAAGGATGGGGCAGGACAGGTTTCTCCCCCAGTACCCGTAAACCAGGACAACCTATCTGTCCTCGGCATGACCCACCATCAGTTCTGCTTCACCCAGCCCCATGGAGAGCTTTTTGGAGACATGTTTGGGGCTGGGATGGCTGCAGGAGAGCCCATGGGCACCTCAGCTGCTTTGGGAAGGGGTTTCTTGCCACAGGGCAACATTAATTGGTCAAGATTAATTGGGCTGATCAGCTGTGCTGGGCCAACAGGGCCAAGCCTCGTTAGCAGATCACCCTGCTCCCAACACCCCTTGGAGTCTCCTCACATCCATGGCCCCCTCCTCATGAGGGATAGGCACAACCGTTGGGGCTTCTACGCAGGGACATGGCCCCCAGGGCCACCTGCAGCACCCAGTGCAGAGATGTGGGGCTTTGGAGCACCCTGGGGACCACTGAGCTGCTCTGGGCTGCCCCGCTTCCTTCATGGCGGGGACAACAGACCCCAGTCCCCCCAGAGTGTGCCAGGCTGCTGCTGAGCACCCATGAGGAGAGGCCACCATGTTTTCTGCTCAGCCATCACGCCAGGAGATGGAGGAGGCCGTGGTGGCAGAGCACGGCTTGGGCATCATGGTGGCCTGTCACAGCCGTGGAGGCTGGAGATGCCGTGTTGGTGGAGGAGGGTCTGGACACCATACCAGCCCACCATGGGACCAGGGGAACCCATGGAGACCTGAGGAGACCCCAACACCACAGCAGACTCACAGATGGTGTCAGAGGCAGGAGCGGGCCCGCTCTGACCATGGCTGAGCCCTGGGGGTGGAGAGCACGGCCACCCCCTGCCACAGTTGTCACTGTGGGGATGTCACCAACACTGGTGGATGTAGCCAGCAATGCCCACCCAGCACCACAGCGCTGTGCAAGGGCTGGCATGCCACAAACACCGGTGGGACCCGTTCCTAAACACCCTGTAGGATCTCAGCGCTGCTCAACCTTGCCCCTTACCAAAGCACAAAGTCCCTCAAGCACCAAACCCCATCATCTTGATTTGGAAGTGACAGCCTTTACCCCCAGTACCCCGGGTCATTCTGTGTGGGACGGCGGTCTGGCTGACAGCACAGCCCTGGGGAAGCACCATCCCGGCCGGAACAGCCCCTTACCCTGAGGAATTACCCCAGCCCAACTGGGCTGGGCTGGCCCTGGAAGCCCTCTCCCCACCACAGCCCTCAGATATGTTTTATCATCTTGCATAGCGGCTCCGAAGAGCAAAGCAGGGCGCACAGCACACTCTGCAGGCAAGAGGCATGGGAAGAAGCCAGGTATGTGCTGGGGGGGGGGCGATGAGCCAGGCTGGAGCAGCACATGCTCTGCTGGACCCCATAGCAAGCCCTGCTAGATACCACCTCCGTAGCGTTTGTCCTCCTAGCTATACTCCTAGTAGCTTTTTGGGTGCCAGTTGGCGTGACCTCCATCAAACTGAGGCCATGGCCAGTAGATTATTTTTTATTTTAAGCCGTTTAGACTTGTAGAGCCTTATCCCGAATAACCCAGTTCGTGCCACCGAACGTGCGTAACGGGGAGATGTGCGAGTAGCTCCTCTGCCTCGGCCCCCGGCTCTGTGCATTGCAATAGCACAGTGCATTGAGTTTTTCATGTATCAAAACTTGAGGAGGGGAGAAGAGGAGAAATTTAGCAGCTACCAGCTGTCTGGTGCAGAAATAGATGCGGGCACTGCCAGAGCAGTGTTCTTGGCTCGGCTCGGCATTGTTCTCGTAGCAGAGCTGCTCGCGGCAGGGTAGGACGCGGAGTGGTGCTAAGCGGCAAGAAAAAGCATGTCTCTGATTTTTCTTAAGCATCCTCAAAGAGCTCAAAACTCATCCGGCTCAAACCAGACTCTGGCCCAGTGGCTCCTATTGAAACATATAAAGGTAAGAGGAGGGAGCGTGGTGCTCCAGGGCTCCTAGCCTTTGCCCAGGTGATACGGTCCAGCAGCCTCCAACATGGAGAAGATGGGGAGGGTTTGCCTATCCGAGTCGTGGTTAGGAGGGTTTGCCTATCCGAGTCGTGGTTAGCTGTGTGTAGGAGTGCATCCCTAGGGTAAAACAATGCTTGGGAATTGCAGCAGCCAGAAGTATTTGAGCTGAAATTCTTCGGGTCTTTGTCAAACAGGTAGAAGTTTTTTCACAGAGGGTCAAGATTACAACGGACTCTCAGCTCCTCCTCAGGCAGCTGTGAACCACGGGGAAACCTCTGCCCAGCTCCATCTTCCCTGGTCATCATTCCATTGAGACAAGTCTCGTCCTCCAGTCACATGTGCATGCCTACCCACACCCTTCCCTCCCATCTCTCTGCCATCCTTGAATGTTTCATGCTAGAGCTTGGAACAAAACCCCAGCTCCAAGCCTCTCTTCTCCTCTCTGAAGGCTGGGAAAGCTCAGACCTGGCTGACGCTGTTTCTGCTCACGTTATCCGCTGCCCGTGCTGGCTGGGACACCTCCTGACCAGGACAGCTGGGCCACAAAGCAACTAGGGTACCTCCTCTCACCCTGAATTATACTTCTAAACTTCCAGAAAGATCCAGCATCCTGAATCTAACATTGCAAGGCAGTCACCATCCCATCATGGTAATAAAAAGCAAACACAAGAAAGCAAGTAATCAAATTCCTCTGGCCACAGATTAAACCTAGCTGGTTGTTTTCTAACACGTGCCCACAGCTGAGAGAGGTCAGCCCTGGGGACAGGACCAGTGCTCGGCCAAGTGGTGGTGGCATCTCCCACCCCAGCAGCAGCCTCTGTGGGCATCCCAGTGCTGTGCCAGGCAGCCCTGGTTCAAACCCTCACACGCTTTTCCACCATCTTTTGAAGGACCCCACGCAAGCCACACTTCCTTGCATAGACTAATTTTAACCATTTAACCTGAGAGTCACCATACTTCACAACCAGCGTTGATTTAGGAGGTACAACAGCAAGGGGCACGCTGAGAAGGGACACAGAGAGGAAAAAGCCAGAGGCAGCGAGGTTTTAGCTGGACATGCAGCAGCTTCAGCTCCACTTCAGCCTTGTCCAGGGCTTTCCCATCGCTGGAGGCAGCGAGTGCTGGGCCAGTCCCCTCCTTGCCGCAGCGAGGCAGAGCGCAGCCTTCATCAGAGCCTTTGCTGGGGCTCTGCGCCCCAGCACAGCTCATCCCTTGCAGGTCCTGCAGCCCCACCAGCGCCAAACCCAGGCACCAAGCTGGGCTCTGCTCATTAACAAGGCAGCTCTTTAATTAACACCTGACTCCTCTCCACTGCCTGCTCCCATAATTATGCGTTTCCTTAAAGAGATCGTGTCCTGGGACAGCTGGGGACTGGCTCCTGCCTGTCCTCGCCCCAAGGGGACAGACCCCCCTGACCCCGCTCTGCTCTCTGAGCAATGGCTTCCAGCCCGATCCCCCCACGGCAGTGAAGAACAGCCACCACCGTGCGCACTCATCCTGCCCAGCCCTGCGTCAGCAGCGGCCGTTGCATTTCACTGGAGCAGGAGCCTCCTCCAAAGCCTCGTGGCTCCTCGCCTTTGCCCGGCACGAGGGTGGATGCTCCTGGCCCAGCTCCTCAGCTCTCTCTTCTTCTCCGCAGACTGCGAGTGCTACGGCCACTCCAACCGCTGCAGCTACATCGACTTCCTAAACGTCGTGACCTGCGTAAGCTGCAAGCACAACACGAGGGGCCAGCACTGCCAGCACTGCCGCCTGGGCTTCTACCGCAACAGCTCGGCGGAGCTGGATGACGAGAATGTATGCATAGGTGAGCGCTCCGATGGCCATGGGCAGCGGCACCGGGATGTGGGACGGCTCGTGCGGGACCTCGATCTATGGGGTGGGCTTCAGTTCAGCCCCGCTCTGGAGGGTGGTGTGTCCACCTGCGTGCTCCCCAAGGACAGCAGCCGTTACGGTCTCTGCAGCCTGCCAAGGCATCTCTTCCCTGAAAACAAAACCCAAATAATAGCTTTCCAACCTGGTTCAGATGCATTGCTTTACCAGGAGGTGCTCAGCTCCAAAGAGGGGATGATTTTTGCATCCACGGCTCTTTGTACTGTTGGGGCCTCTCATGCAACCATGCCCTCCCAGCCCCTTGGTCTCTAAGGTCCCTCCCATAGCATACAGCCAGGCTTTTCCGAAGTCCCCAACACCTCCCTGGAGGCATTAGCAGGCACAAAGCCCCCAGGCAGGACAGGCACTAACAGCCCTGTCTTTGGCCAGAATGTAACTGCAACCAGATCGGCTCCATGCACGACCGCTGCAATGAGACCGGCTACTGTGAATGCAAAGAGGGAGCCACGGGGCCCAAGTGTGACGACTGCCTGCCCAACTACTACTGGAGACAGGGCTGCTTCCGTAAGTACCTGAGCCAGGGTGGCAGAGGGAGGCGTGAGATGGGTCCAAAGAAGAGGGGGATCTTCAGCACTGCTTGCTCGGGTGCCCCGTGATGCTCAGGGTGTAGGGGGAGCAGACTCCAGCCATTCCTCCCGAATCCAGAATGACTTGATAGCTTTGCCCCTGGAGTCTGCAGCCCCCACTATGTTCCTCTGGCCTTGGGACTGCTCGAGCACTACGAGGGTTGGAGAATTTAACCCCGAGGAGCTAGAGAAGAAAGCCAAAAGCTTCTCACTTCTGCTGCAGTCAAGGGGTGTAACATACCCCGTATTAACACCCACGTCCGTCCTTCCTCCCCACCTCGTAGCCAACGTCTGCGACGATGAGCTCCTGCTCTGCCAGAACGGCGGCACCTGCTACCAGAACCAGCGCTGCGTCTGCCCCGTGGGCTTCAAGGGGGTCCTGTGCCAGCAATCCAGGTGCGAAGCCGACAAAAAGGACTGCGACGGTGCCGCCAGCGTGCACGGCAGCCTCGGCGCCGTCCTCCTCGGGGCGCTTGCCCTCCAGCTGCGCGGCTGGGTGGACCTCTGAAGCCGCAGAGGAGGGAGCCCAGCCCAGGCACGTCACCCGAGGGATCTGGGGAGACTAAGGTAACGGGTGGCTCTCCCCACCGTCTCCTCCGCCTTCCTTCACGCTAGGACTTGCACAACGTCTTTCGGTCCACTTTCCAAGCAGAGAGGTACGCAGAAAATCAGGGGCTCACTCCTGGTCACGAATCCATCCCGGCAGTAGCCGGGGTGGCCACAGCGCAGAGCCGGCTGCCGAGCAGCGGCGCAGGGACTGCACCAGCCTGTGCCGGGGCCGTGGTCCCGCAGCCCAGCGGGGACACGGGGCCCATCCTTCCCTCCACGCAGCGACTCTCCTTCCCTGCTCCGCACAGGGCAACCTGGGGCCGGGGCCACCGGGGCCCTGGTGAAACAGTGCCGCGATCCAAGGGAGGTTTTTTTTATTATTACTTTATTTACTTTGGTATAGGCTGGGGTGTTCTTTTTATTTTTTCCTCTTCTTAGTGTCCTGTTTCGAAAGAGACTGTCATGACAACTCCAGAGCCCCATAACACAACAGGCAGGGGAAGGGGAGGGAGGGAAGGGGGGACTCTGGTCCATCCTTGCTGCATAGTCCCACGTCCCACCATCGGCCTGGCCTGGCCACACACATACTGTTGCCTACAACTCTAGTTGCTGCATTGATTTTTGTATTTTCATTGCTGGGTTTTGTTTTCTTGCACTTACGGAGGACGCAAGGGCCATTAGGCATATGGTATGTGAGGAGTGCAGTGTCTTATCCACACATGTCCGTATAGTGTACGGTTCAAATACTTTTTTTGGTAGAGACTTATTTTTGTTTGGATTAAATGTTATCAAAGAACCACAACTTAAAGGGACATTTTGCCATGAGCATTTTATTCTGGTGTATCCTCCTCCAGTAAAGCAACTATTAATGGCTGCTTGATCACCACGTTTTCCTTTTTGTGTGCACAGTTAATTACAGGTAAAGACTTATTTTTTGATTCATAATGTCCTCTTGTGTTTTCTGAGTCACTACCAAGCTGCACCACATGGTGAGGGAGAGGGGCGGGAGAGAGAGGTTGCCTCATCGCTGAGAGCTGTTAATTATTTCTCCTAATTACTCTGCTGAACCTAGGTTAGACTACTAACTGTAGACAATGAACAAAGCCTGAGTGATATATTAAGCTCTGGTCTCATGTGGAAAGGCCATTTCCAAACGAGTCTGCAGCAGCAGAAGGCTGGGTAGTCCAAGGATGCTGCTCCAGGGGCACCTCAGCTGTCCAGCCACATTGCAGCCCCCCCCCCCCGAGCTGGTGCTATGATGCACCTTTGCAGAAAAAAGCTGTTTATTTTGAGTATTTTTCAGCAGCCACAGCCTGCAACTTCAGTATAGAGCTCATAGGGACTAGACCAATTCATTTAAGGCTCATAAGCATGCCCCTATCTGAGGAAGCATTTGCAGTCAAGCACACAAACGAAGGCAGGCAAAACCAGACACAAGAGAATGACAGGAATGTCATGAACACAAGAGCTTTAATTTCGTCATGTCCAAAGATTTACCGAGCCAGGAGCTGATCGAGTGGAGGATTCGAAGACGGGAGACACCCCCCACCTCCACCTCGTTCAGTTCTGGGCTTGTTTTCTTGAGAAGGTGAGCAGCCCTTGGTCACCAGCCCAGCTCTACACAGCTCCCTGAGCCAGCCCAGGAGCCCCACGCAATCCAGGCTTGAGCCTCCACTGGCATTTCCAGGTCTGGTGTCCTTGCCAGAGTTCTACCCCAAGAGCTTCTCTACCAACATCTGTTCTGTTTCAGCACTGTGTCTCCATGGTCCTGTCCCTACACCCCATCCTGCTCAGGGGGGCCTCTGCTGAGAGCAGCCCACATTTCAAAAGTGCAAGAGCCTGCGTCCTCCAGCCTAACATTGCAGATATAGCGTACGCAGCCAGTGCCCCCAAAATGCAGCTACCCCCACGGAGAGGGGGACAGTGAGCTTGTACGTTGAAAAAGCAGAAGAAAACAGCAGCGAAGGTGCAGGATGGATATTGTCGCTTCAAAGAGCAACACAAATCTGGTGCACGTTTTGAGCAGCATTTAACATCACAGGGGCAGGTCACAGGGCTTAGTTAATCCACCAGAAAATAAGTGAAGGTTAAACTCACCCTGCTGAGATTTGATCTTTGAGGGAGTGGGCTGGCACAAGCATTGCCTCCCTTTCTTTAATGCAGCCAGTTGCTGTCTGTTGGTATTGATGCTTGCTCTTTCTTTGTACTTTCCAACTGCAATAGATTTAAAATCCTCATACGTTACTGTTCTTATAAGTAATAGCATAGAAAAGACTGTAACAAGATCAAGATCTCTAATGGCACTTCTGGAAGGTGAAGCAACATTCTCCTTTCCCTCCGCTAGTGTTTTTCTCTAGAATATTAGATTAAGCAACAGAAAATTTACTACTTCATAAAGCCGTATCCCAGGCAAACTCTGCACCCAGCAGATTCCCTGTAAACACACGCTGCTATTGCGATGCAAGCGGGAACGTGCCAAGCAGCAGCGCCAAATTCCCATAGAAAATGATCTCAGAAGAGCACAACAAACTCAGAACAGCCCAGGAATGAAGAGTGCTGAAGGTGGTAGACCATTGCACTAGACCTTTTTAGATTTGGGGGATTTTCTCTTGGTTGATTGGGTGTTGGTTGGTTGGATTTAGGGTTTTGTTTGTCTGTTTTTAAGCTAAAACATCACTGGCTTCCTAACTCAGCTCCAGAGATGGTACCAGCTCCCTGTGAACCCAGAATACCAGTAATGTTCAGTCCTGGACCTTCTTTAACCAAAGCCCAATGAATAGTTCTGTAACTTCAACCAGAAGTGGAAAATTGTGGTGCCAATCCTCCTGCAGCTATGCCAAAGGACACCTAAAAAACGTAGGGGAACAAAACACAAGCCCTCCACGCTACATAGACCATTCTTAGGCTCTTCCTAGTTGTAAGAAGCAAAGCCCTCTGTGAAATAGTAACTGCAAAGGCCAAACGTGACATCCTTCATCTCGCAGAAGAAAGGCAAACGGCCTTTAGGCTGTGAGCAAGAGCAGGGAATTCCCAAAAGAGGGAGTTGCAGACTTCCCTCCTGGGGCTCTGCCTGCAGACAGGGCAGTACGGCTCATCTTCAGGCTCAGACACAAAGCTAGCCCTGCGTATTGGAGATCAGGATGCCATTTTACCTGTCCAACAGTGCTGGAGAACCTGCCATCACGTAACACAAACCACTGCAAGACAGAAAAAAAACCTCTCACACAAAACTTAAACTTGGTATTTAAGAAAATAATTTAAAACTTCTGAAAGATTTGGCACTGAAGATCCATTAACTGCAGACATGTCTGTTAGCACATAGGTTTCTACACAAAGAGAATAGAGCATTATTGAATTAATACAGAGAGAAACCATCACAGCAAGTACCCGCAGATCCAAAAGTTCATCTTCTTTAAAATAGAAATATTTGTACATCAGCTAACGCTTCCAAATGGGAGAATTTGTCCAATGAGCTCGATGCTTTACTTGTGGAAAGGTTAACCAAAAGGTACTTCTCTTTCCGAGAAAAGCCACTTGCGCTCTTTCAAGAGGTTTTCATGGGTATCCTGTCGCCAGCATTTGATTCATTTGAAAAAGTTTTTAAATTACACTTCTGTCTGCAAAAAAGTGACCTCTTCAAACAGTACAAGTAGAACTTTTGATTTTTCTTATTTACCTCAAATTCTACTCTGATTTTAACCATTTAGAGTACTGACAAATCTAAATAACCAAAAGCCCCAAAGCAACAAAAATCTGCCTAAGCTGGCAGACCACTGCAGCCAGGCTGAGTCCACAGCCCCAGCTGCAGAGGGGTCAACAGCAGTCTGGCTTTATACATATTTGCTCACTTGCCAGATAAAATGTTAAGCCTGCAGTCCCGGGGAGCTGGAGACAGAAGAAGGGGGGCGGGGAGAATTCTGTTGGCACTTACCAGGTATGTTATTTGTTTTTTTAAAGATGAGGAAGCAGACATCTCAAGAGTGATTTGTAAGGAGCCTTACGGAGGCTGGAGTAGTGAAAGAACCAACACTTCAGTGGTAATAAAAATAACAGTCTCACCAACCAATTCTGTTCTGTAACTAGCTTTCATGAAAAGTCCCAAATGTAAATGAAACAAAGTATAAAGGAGGAGCTGAGCATTCTGGCTCAGAAATAAGAGCAGAGCTGGGTTTTGAAGAGCTTTGTATCACCATCTTCTCAGCCCTTCCAGCAGGGAGTTGGAGAGTTTGACCACCATCACACAGAAACTGGCTAAAAATCACACACTGATTTGAGATGCAGAGAAGAGCTTCAGAGCATCCTAAAGGCTCCTTTGTCATTTTGATTCTCTAGGTGTCATAAGAAGTTTCACTGCAGGAAGAAACGTGTGAGGAAAGCCTAAAACCACCCATTTTTACTAAAGAACTACCTTCTCTCCTGGCCAGCAACAACACTGGGCTCCAAAAGCTCCATCCTGACCCCGTTCTATGCTATTTCAGCAATTGAAACAAAGAGAGGGGAAATTGATGGGATTTCGTTGTAGCAAAGGGAGTTCTTGCTTGATGCAACAGTGAAATCAGTGACAAAATTGGACAGCCGCACCAGTGTAGCCTGTCAGGCTATAAAACAAGGTTTTCTACGTTTTCACAATACCAAATGTAATGTGTACTCAAACCACCTTCATTTTCATTTCTATCACTATTTGCCTGGGATTTGGTGGCAAATTAGTTGAGGCCTTAGCAGACAGGTACATATGGCTAGAAGGTCTCATGTGTCAGCGATACTCAATGTATAAGGCTGCTTCACTTACATTTATTTGCAGTAAAGAATAAGGCATTGGGCTCCTTTCCAAACACCTTAAAAAGACAAGAAAGGAAACCTTATATACGACTTGGGAATGAACCTGTTGTGGCAAGAGACTGTATTATATCATTAACATTATAAATTCCATTTACAATACAGCAGTCATTTCATCCATCATTTATTCATGCAGACTAGAGAGAACGTCTTGCATTTTTAGGACTGTGGTTCTGCTTATCCTTGGTATTGCTACAGTCACTGGTTAGCTACTCCAGTCTCTCCCTTCTACGCGCAAAAGTAAACCCCAGCACCTCACCACGTTTCAGTAACTGCAAAAAAAAAAAAAAGCGTCAACTCTGAAATTACTGGGGTTCCATGTTATTTTTCAGATGTCACCTGGGACTGGGAATGTTGTTTACCCTCAATCAGTACGTTTGGTCGCTACAAGTTCTTTCTTGCTCTGGAAGTACGCGCTGCTCAGTGCTTCCCTAACATCAGTATAGCAGGCGTGGGGGCTACTTCCATTCTATGCACACCTTGCACCGCTCAGTCTCCCAGCTCCCGTGCCTCCATCCATTAGACCCAGTTGCCAACTAGTTATGGCACTCAGCTTATCTAGGAGACAGTTCCGTAAAAACTCATTGCCCCACCTGTACTACCAGCTCTTCAAGTGTGAATATAAACAAGGGACTGGGAAGAGAGGCTGATGTTTTCACTACATACCCCCAGCAGCATGGCACAGCATTCCTCAGGCCCATCCACTACCACCACCACGCCAAGGAGCGAATGCCCTCCCTGCTACGCTTCCCAGAGTGGGTTAACGCTCCTGCAAACGGCTGGTTTTTCTCTAGCAGGGCCGCAGACATCCATAGGTACAACTGATAAAGTCACCATTAGTAAGCCAGCACCCCATAGCATAGCGCACGTACAATGAAACACAGGCAAGAAAAATGTATTAGACAAGTACCTGTTTGGGTATCACCATTGTACGTATGGCTCTAGTTTGTTCTCACATCACCATCATTTGGAGTAATGACATGGAAAACAATTACAGTAAACCTTAAAGGAAAAAGGGATAACCAGAATTATACTCCACCTTCACTGGAAAGCCTATTTTGTGTACAAACAGCTAAAAAAAAATCCCAAACTTTGAACAAAACATAGTCCAACACTTACAAGAGACTTTCCCTTCTTACCGATATCAAAGACTAATAGTACCACAAAGGGAACAGGTTTTGCACCGAGAATTAAGCTGTCAAGCCTGGAAGAATCATGGAAGCCTCTGCATAAAATCCTGAATACTGCTTCTTCTGAAGTTTTTTGGCACAAACCCCAATTAAACTGTTTTACGTTAAGTTGTGTTGAATATGTTCTTTACTGGTTTTTCCGACTTAACACTCAGCAGAAGGGAACAATCGCTGAACAACCTCCTCCAACTGTCACTGGTTCTGAGATGGTATTAAATGAATAAAGCAAGTTTACACTTGGCTTACCAACACTGACTGTCCACCACTACTCAGTACTTTATAACACACAATGGAAACAGCAGAAAAGTTACCAAAGTTGTACCCTGTTTGTTCCCCAATGTAGATTTTATTTGAATTGGTGAGAAGTGTGCTTTGGATTGGAGTTTGCTTGGTTTTCCATGTTATGGGTATAAAAGAGAAGGGAAAAAAGTTAATTAAAACTACAAACCTACTCTGAGTGATATGTGAAGAGGGAAAAGTGTTCTAAGTGCAACAACCCAAACACTTTTTTTATTAAAGAATACACCACTAATGATACAGACTGATACAGCAGCAATAAGCTACCACTGAAAGATTGACAATTTAAGTCAGATAAATCTAGTATTAAATAAGCAAAAAAGTCTAAGCCACTGACCACACCTCAAAGATGATTTATGGAAAAATGTAGGCATTAGACAGTACGTGACCTATGTGGTATGTACAAAATACAACAAAAATGAAATGTGAAAACAAAATTCCTTCAGCATGTGGTAAGTATAGCTCTCAGAAGAACACGTTCCAAAATGCAGATTAAGGAGAAAGAAAACTAGAAGAAAAGTTTCAGAGAAATATTCTTTTGACAAAATTTTATTTAATGGCCAGAAAAGCATTTCTTCATTCACACTGTTGCCAGCTTCACTTTATTTACATAAAGTCAGTCTAAATGGCTTCCACAGCTATAGGATCCTACAGCTGTTTGCAGAATAGCAGCCTTTTTAATGTGCTAAGTAGAAACAGCAGGCAGGTCAGCACACCCCTGCCAAGAAGAGCCAAGAGGTTTGAAAGATGACAGTATTTTTAAATATTCCTATTAACATAAAGGGAGATAACACATAGGGCATGGATTCCGTGATGTGAGAGTGACCGAAATGTCCAATTTGTGACAGTCAGATTCATTCAAGCAGCCTTCCTTCTTCTCACACAAGGTACACAACATCAAGGAAGAGTCATGGCAGTTTTAGGAGAGCATATACCGCTGACAAGAGGTGGTCAGGGTTCACTGAAGCAATTAAGATTGCAACATAACAAATAACTAAAGCTAAACAATGCACATATGTCGATTTCACTTCACAGGCATCTCAAAGATTCTCCCCATTATCTTAAAATGCTCTGTATTACGCAGCACAATGAGCTGGACAGCCACAGACAGCAACTAAAAGCCTCCCAACACACCTACAATGCAGCTGCTACCAGTAAAACATGTTTGTTCTGGGCTTGGATGCATTAAGGATGCTAAATTTTACTGACAATTAGAGTTTGAACCACTACCTGCTGTTTTGTACTGTAAGGCACTGAACTGGATCTCACATACCTCTTTGGCAGTGGGTTAAAAGGACAAAGCTGACACTAATCATTGCAATGAATGTGTTGGGACAGAAAACGTAACTAATGATTATGGCTAAATTCTGGCCAGAGAAGTCTGTCAGCTCATTTGCTTAGGGAAAGCCACTGCCCTTACATTGGTTAGGCATAAGTTAGTTGGCAAGGGACAGCAGAATACCGCCTGCTTCATAGCAGGCTGTATTTTAACACAGATGCACAGAGATAGCAACCTGGCCCACTCACAATGCACACAACTTGTGTAACATAGCAAGGTGCTGCATCCTCAGGCAGAAGCATGCTAGACTATCTCCATGCAAAACTCTGTGCACATGAAATGTTGCTCTTCACCTCAAGACAGACACATACTCCAGAAAAAGTGATACTTCACAGGGACCCAAAGGCATTCTTAGTAGAAATAATTCCACTTTTATTGTGAAATGTTACGATGAGAGGAAGGTGTTCTTAAAAGTAGTTCAATTTTCCCCCCCACCCCATTTTATTGGTTATATATTCTTCATCAACACAGTGGAAAGAATCCAGTAATAACACCTAGAATGAACTGCTTGCCCTTTTTCTCTCTATACATCTCCAAAAGCTCTATACAAAAACTCAAGTGTCATTACCCATAAGCATTAACTAGGTCTTTGATTAAGATTCCACAGTGCTGTTGTTGATTATTCGTCACATTGACTCACTGGGAGCAAAACAGACCTTGTAGGCTTTAAACTGCGGCTTGCATTGCCACTGCAACAAGAAAAGGATTCCAACTGATGAAGTAGCAGCAAGAGCAAAACTCAAGGCACATTTGTATAAACGAAAGCTCTTCTGTTCCTATAAAAACAGGCAATAAAATATACAAAATAAGTAGAATACTCTCCATTCAACCAATGTACATCTGCCTTCAGTCTTTCCTGAAGCACTAGTGGAGCATGAGGAAGAATCACTGCTACCACATTTTCAACATTCACTCTTTGCTATCAAATAAATTAGACTTACTAGTGTAAAGGGAAAAAGAAGTCTGGCTGTTCTTGGGGTTTGGGGTTTTTTGTTTGTTGTTTAGGGGTTTTTTTGCTTTGCTCTGGTTCTTCATAAAAAAATTACATCACTAAGAAATTAGCATTTGCACAAGGAAACAAGAAGCTGTATATTTGCCAAATTAAATCTTAAAATAATTCTGTATACTGTACAAATATACATTGTCGAACATTTACAAACTTAACTTCCTAGATGACAAAATTCCCTGCTCTTCCAAGCAATGCAGCTACCCAGATTTTTTCAAAAGCTCAAAGCTATCAACTGTCAGGTATAAAGTCCCCTGCACAATTAGGGACAGGATGAGAAAAAGATGGATCTACTGATAGTAGTGGTATCAATATAAGGGAGTTCCAGGTGTACTAAATAATTTAAAACACAGTCCTTGCTAGACAGAAATCTGGGAATAGATTTTCAGTAATGAGCCAATACTAAAGTCAGTGAGAGGTCTTTCTTCGCTTGGCACTGTTTGATTCTGTGTTCTCTGGTGATTCCTCTGATGTTCTCCTCGTTAAAACTTGATAGTCTTTGTTCCACTTACTGCTATTATTTTGACCTCCTTCACTGTGGGCTTTTGAACTGCTTTTCGATACAGGAGCTCTCCGGTCACCCTCATGCCGAGCTGCGTAAGGCAACGAGGAAGGCATGTCATATTGCCCCATCATTTGCTGGGGCTTCTTAGGAGTTTCTGTTCTGGAAATCTGACCCCTGGCAGCCGAGGACACACCGAGGCCTTGCTGTGACGTTGATCCTGCATTGCTCTGGGCTGACCGACTGCTGTCTTTTGAGGCCTGCTCCTTCCCTTTTGTTTCAGTTCTACTCGCCATACTTGCCAGCCTTGGGTCCCGTGGTTTCTCTTGATCAGCAGGAAGCGCTGCAGCCTCCACTGGTGCGGAGGTACTGCCTCTCCTGGAGTCTGCAGCCTGAGCCCTCTGTGGCTGTTGGGGCCCTCTGCTTCCTTGTGGCACTGCATGGCCAGCACCAGCAGCGAGTTCCCGTGAGCTGTGGGCCTCCCTTGGATTTGCAAGCTCACCCCTCTTGCTACTGGAAGGACAAGCCTGCAACAGAGGAGATTTCTTTGTCCCTGCTTTGGTTGAGGGCTGTACTGTTGCGTTGAGCTTCAAAATCTTAACAGCATCTTTCCTGTAGCTTTTTTCTGATGTCTTGATAATGGCACCTCTTTTCTGAGCATCCTGAATCAACTCATTCCAGTCTTTATTTTCCTTTAAAAAAAGAAAAAAGATACCCCCCCCAAAAGTAAACAGTTATCAGAAAGAAATCAACACAAATGGACAGAGGTGTCAGAGGATGCACAACCCCTTTAATCAAGGTACCTGACACAACTGTCATGGAAACCACTGTTATGTTCCTTCTGGAATGGAAGAATCTTATGTTTCACTTGCAAAACAGCAATAGGCACTCTGGCTGCTGTAACACAGGGAAGGTACTTTCAACCATCAGTGAGCTACTACTTAAAATGACAATTTCTATATTTATGAAGGCCAGAAGAGTTCTCTCATACAGAGAGTGAAACAGGAACATGGCTTTAATGCCCTCTAGTGGTGTAGCTAACACCCCCACCCTTCGAAAAAGAATAAAAATCAAATAGTGTAAGACATTAACCCTATTCAAGAGCACTCCCTACACATTCAGTGGGCCTTTATAGTCCCCCAATTATGTAGTTCTGTTTCAGAAACACTTGTTTCAAAGAGTACAAGCAAAGAGTATCCTCAGAAACCATATGACTACACAAAGTAGTGTCAAAACCAATAATCTGAAGATCAGGCAAATGTTTTAGGGTGGTTTGGTTTTTTAAAATAATTTTCCTTGCTCATGTATCCAGTGACAACTGCAATAGCTGGAGGAACAGTAAGGAGCAAGCAGGAAAGTAGCCCTGCCATTATCCTATCTTTACCAGTAGAGAGAAGATTTTTTACAACCCCCCACCCTTGAATTGTAAAGGACAGTGTTACAATTTAGTTACTGAGCACATGGTGAGAGTAATTTCTACCTTTCCTTCTTGGAAGCAAGAAAAACAGTTTTGGGGGATTTTTTTAAAGCTTTTCTGTCAGTTACAGCCAAAGCTTTCAAAGAGAACCCTTCAGAAGCCTGGGCTGTACTAATTTAACAATACACTAGAAAAGGGGCCCCTTTCATCGACCGGAGCAGTCTGAGGATGGTTTTCACTTTCCCAACACTGACTTGACCTACAAGGGTGGGTCACAGAAGATCATTTGATTAACACTGTACCTACCATGAGCGTTTTCAGTCTTCCAAGGATAAAGAGGCTGAATCTGGCTCGGGTAATTGTAACGTTCAGACGCTGAAGACTCGCCAGAAACCTACGTGACAAGACAAAAATAAGCTCCTAAACTACTACTTCCATGAGGTTTAAGTGTTATGAGAAAAAGAGGTAATATTCAATTTCAGTGAAATGAAGATAACAGAAGCAGTTAAAGGCGGCAGCAGTTCATGACCCACTCCCAGATTCCACTGCAGCAGCCCTGCCTTACATGAAGGGCTCTGCAATTGTGTTTTCTTTCTTTCACCACTCTGATTCCTTGCAGGGAATTCCAGTTCTTTCCAGCTCTTGCTGTTAATGTTTCCTTTCTTAGAGCAAATCCCCTCTTAATGCCAACCACTGCTTCCTTAAGTGTTCCTCAAAGTACAGAAGACATCAACCTCACTTCACCTATCAAGACTTTAAGCTTCTTTTTGACTTGAACTGAAATAGATTAATAATATTTGGCATGATTAACGGCAAAATTTTCTACTGAAATACTGAACACTGGACATGAATATTTTATTTTAAAGGTCACCTGCACTGGAAGCACATGAAGGAAGACTTTTGCTTTGTCATGCTTCAAGAGCGAAAAGTATATTCCTGCAGAAGAAAGTCTGTTTTTGTGGGATCACAAACCAAGGTACTGAAACCTAAACAAACAAATGTTTAGTGTATCCTTAAAGGTTGATTTCTGTTAGGGCTTATTTACCAAAACTCCAAAAAAAGGTTCGTGAAACATATCAACTACTTCTTCTCTAATGAAAAAGCTCCCAAAATGCACAGCTTACTCTATACTAACAAAATTTGCAATACAAAGTCAAGTCCTTGTACAACTCAGTTTGAGCAGGTCCAATATCAGTGCTTGATACTGTGGTCATGGCACTGAGACCCGCTCTTCAGCAAGTTCACAACCCCTGCAGTAAAGACTGCAAAAGCCCCAGAGCCACCCCAGAAAATTCGGGCAGTGCAGGAAAAGAGAGGCAGGAAGCAGACCAGGGGAGTGGATCCAGCAGCACAGATATTATAGTTCTCTAGGTATTGGGGGGCAGGGGTGGAGCGGGGGAAGGGATCTGGAAAGACTACTAAATATTCCTAACAGCTTTTAAAACTGAAAGACGACAATATTATTTTCTCAGGAAAGGGGGGAAAAAAAATCCATTGTCATTTCTTGGAGCTTTCTTCTCCCTTTGCAAGTTACTTTCAGAGTAAATTTAATGCTGGACTAGCAACCTTGGAGACCAAAATACTTTCCTCAACTACAAGATCATAGGTAAGGGTGATGCAAACTTTCCCATCACACCTTGCCAATGACACCTGACCCTGAAACTCAGATGTCCAAGACATCAGTATGTACAGCTTCTAAGGCATTGCACTGCCAAAGCTTTAGTAGATAAAGCTTCAGCACAGTAAGATGGGAAGTTTTCTTCCAAAAGAACAGATAGAGGTTAAGTCCCGTGTCAGCCAAAAGAACTGGCAGGTTCTAGCTGCCTTCAGTTTCCAAACTCAATCAACCAGATTAAGAAGTCTCCAAAAAGCATTATTGTTGTTTACTATAGGATTTGGATTCTTCCCCTTCCCAAAGTACCATGGATCAGCACAATTAAAAGCCCTTTATCTAGCAATTAGAAAATTAGTATCAGAGAAACATAAGTAGCTTAGTGAAATCTGGTATGCAGAAAAAAAGATTTTTATTTGTTTATGCAAACAGACTTCCCATAGTTTACCTTAAAATGTACTATAATAAGGCATACCATTTTTTAAACTAACATGATCCCTAAGTTACAGAAACAAATCAACAAATGCTGTAGCGGGTAAACAGCACACCCCATATCTAGTTCCTTCTGTTTCAGACAGGAAAAACCCATACAAAATTATCAAATCTGCAATCTTGAATCAAGACTTCCTACAAATCTCCTCCTAACTCAAGACAAGCACATTCATCTACAAATCAAAGATCTAGCTCACCGGCATCACATTCACAGCAACATATGTAACTATTTAACAATACTTTTAGAGACCGAATGCTGTATTAATAGGATAGTGACAGTCACAGAAAATGGATTTCATTTTAAGAGAGCAGCATTTAGAAAGTCACAATATATATCAAAAGCTATAAGACAAATAACTGCTGCAGTACTAATGCAAAGAGCCAAGTTCCCAAGACCAATCCTGCCAAACCGAAACAGTGACAGGCTAAGGCAGCCGTGCAAATTC
Organism: Haliaeetus leucocephalus; assembly: GCF_000737465.1. Classification (NCBI taxonomy): domain Eukaryota; kingdom Metazoa; phylum Chordata; class Aves; order Accipitriformes; family Accipitridae; genus Haliaeetus; species Haliaeetus leucocephalus. Next base: position 4,263,684 of record NW_010972742.1, on the reverse strand, counting down.
ATCAGCACGCAACAGAGAACACAATACTTAGTTCCACATCCCTTTTGTTCAGAGATCTCGAACCAGTAACATTAATTCATGCATTCAGATACCTTTTAATTTGCTGGCTGTAGTGACTTGTTCTCTCAGCAAGTCTAAACAAGTTTAAGAACCTCTGCGATTCCTAAACTTTCTTACCAGTCATATTAAAAATCTAACGACTATATCTAGAGTGTCATCGGAAATGGGACTTGCAAATCACTGAAGAGAAACATACCCAATTGACCCTTTAGTGCTGTTTGCCCGGACACATGTCACTATGATGCAGTCTTTCTCTCGTCCCTGGAATGCATCCACTGTGTCCACTTCTCCTGGGCTGTTGAAGAAAGAATTAGCAAGCCATTAAATTACATTAGTTGAATTTTTAACCAACACACTGACACAAATAGCCTAAACACTATCCTTAATGATCATCTGTCAAAACAACCCAGGGTAAATTTCTGCTTCAGTGTATGAACCTAAAGCTAAATTTACTTTTCTGGGGCCAGCATCATTACTGAAAAGCTGTTCAGGTCCATGCAGCTTAGAATTTTAGGTTTTCTTTTAAACCAGCTTTATTCAGAACAGCAATATAATCAAAGCACATATACAAGTAATAACTAAGAAATGGTACAAAGAGGCCATGCCTGTTTTAAGCAAAAGTCTTGCATGTCCCCTTTAAAGGCATGGCTAAGTACAGATTTTAGTAGCACAGAAAAAAGTTTCAGTTTTTGCCATTGTTTTAAGAGGATAAACAAAGGACTACCATGCAAGAGCCAAGTCCCATTTGAAAACTCATGGTTTCTTCACCTGTTATTCTTAAACACTCTGTCCAGTTGTTCTTGAATTTTCTTTTTCTGTGCGCTGTAAGGGGTAATTATTCCAATGCGACGAAGACCCAGATCCTTCCTTTTTTCTTTAATTGTTCTAATTAATTCCACCACCAGCTTCACTTCCTGAGGATTACTGAAAGAGCTGAACAAGACAGAATGGAAACAATATGGAAATATGTTTGACAGCTCTTTCACACTCAATGCTTCAGCCCAATTTGTAGGGGATTGCAAGTCAAAGTCCTATCTCAAACTTTTGCAGCCTCCTTCACATAAAGGCTCAAATAACTTTGCAAGCAGGCCCTGACGAGGGGCTAACAACAATGACAAGTGTTAGCAGTGAAAGGCTGCACTTTACATTCCCTTAGAACTACATAGCTTTGCTTTCCTTACAGAATAGGCAAAGGTGAGGACTGAGCCTGCCACCTTCTGGCATTACCTCAGCATGCAGCTGTAAAAGCAAAGTCACTGATAAAAATCAGGAGTTCGGAAACAGTTACTAGAAGTAGCACGGATTGTAGGCATTCACTGGCATCTAACAGACACTCAAACCAGGACAAAAACCAGTTTCAGATTAAAACACACCAAAAGCATTTAACAACTGCTTTTTTGTAAAATTAAATCAAGTTGAAATTGCAGTTCCAGCTACTTAATGCATATTGGGAACAATATAGCAGAGAAGACAACTCTTCTGCAGGTAATTAATTCTCAGCAAATCTAAAATTTGGCTGAGCAGAATACAGGACTTACTCATTCTCTCGCTCCTCACGACCATCTCCTACATCAAAAATAAGGTAGGGCTGGAATGGCCACTCTGAAGAACATCTGTTCTCTTCTGTTGCTCTGTAAGTAACATTTTTATCACTAGGTAAATGTGGATTTAGAATAGAGGAATTCTAAGAATTGATACTTCATTTGTTATCAAATACAAGCAACCTTCAGCTTTTTTTCCAGCATCCTTAATTTTCACTGCTACCTGCATATACTGAGGCCTCAAAATGAAGTCTAAGCAGTAAGTATGCTCAATTTTAAGTGATTTACTTAACTTACTGTCATGGTTTAAGCCCAGCTGGCAACTAAGCACCACACAGCTACTTGCTCACTCTTCCCCCCGCCCCAGTGAGATGGAGAAGACAATCAGAAGAAAAAGTAAAACTTTGTGGGTTGAGATAAGGACAGTTTAATAGGACAACACAAGGAAAGAAAAAACAATACTACTAATAAAAGTATATATAAAGCAAGTGATCCACAAAGCAATTGCTCACCACCTGGAACCTGATGCTCAGTCCCTTCCCAAGCTGCAACCCCTCCTTGCCCCAGCCAGCTCCTCCAGTTACATACCCAGCAAGACATCATATAGTATCAAATATCCCCTTGGCTAGTTTGGGTCAGCTGTCCTGGCTGTGCCCCCTCCCAGCTTCTTGTGAAAATTAACTCTATCCCAGCCAAACCCAGGACATTATCCACCCCCTGTTCTATACCATCTATGCCATGCCCAGATCCTAGACTTTCCAGTCATCTACCACCACTTCTCCTGTCTTTGAGATATACACACACACAGAGAGATATCATTCCCTTCGTCTATGGGCCATCCCTCTAACGTGTCTGTTGAGTTCATTTAATCTATGACTTTGTGGCTCCATCTGTCCTAACGCTCTTTTTAGGGCAGGAGAGATGGTGTGTGGTGTTGGATTATTGTATGCTGCATCTGGAACTTGCAGCTGGTCTATTTGGCACAGCCCATGCCCACGGTCTACGGGTTGAAGATGTCAATGCTGAAGTTGCTGGGCACCAGTGCTGAAGCCAGTCCAAGTTCCATCACCACTGCACTTTGCTCAGTTTCATAAAAATCCATCCTTCAGTGATTTAGGTGATTCTTACTGTAATACCATTGATATGGCATATAGCAACTGTAGTAGTGATGACATACAACAACAGGGTTATTTAGCAATTAACATCATACAATTTAATTCACTGGCTATTCTCACCTAAAATCAAATCCCCTTGAGGTACATATTGAACTTCCCCATCCTTCCACATCACCCACGAAGTACGCCCAGGTCCTTGAGCAAAAGCAATCTTGCAGATGGGTTTGCCTTTGCCTGAGGCAGGACTAACCCAGACTGTCTTCCCTAACATATTCTTCATGTGCACCATGGAGACTTTATCCCCTTCTACAGTAGTACATGGAAGTTTTGACTGGGCAGGGCCAGCTCAACTGGTAGATCCTCTAGTGTTAACTAACCAGGTAGCTTTTGCTAAATGTGTATCTCGATGTTTGAAGGTCCCACCCCCCATTGTTCTCAGTGTAGTTTTTAGCAGTCCATTGTATCGTTCAATTTTCCGGGAAGGTGATACACGATAGGGGATGTGATATACCCACTCAATGCCATGCTCTTTGGCCCAGGTGTCTATGAGGTTGTTTTGGAACTGAGTCCTGCTGTCTGAGTCAATTCTTTCTGTGGTGCCATGTCACCATAAGACTTGTTTTTCAAGGCCCAGGATAGCGTTCTGTGCGGTGGCATGGGGCACAGGATATGCTTCCAGCCAGCCGGTGGTTGCTTCCACCATTGTAAGCACATGGTGCTTGCCTTGGCAAGTTTGTGGGAGCATGATATAATCAATCTGCCAGGCCTCCCCATATTTATATTTCAGCCATTGCTGTCCATACCACAGGGGCTTTAACTGCTTGGCTTGCTCAATTGTCCCATGTTTCACATTCGTGGAAAACCTGTGCAATAGTATCCATGGTCAAGTCCACCCCTTGATCACGAGCCCATCTATATGTTGCATCTCCTCCCTGATGGCCTGAGGTGTCACAGGCCCACTGAGCTACAAATAATTCACCCCTATGTTGCCAGTCCAGATCCACCTGAGCCACCTCAATCTTAGCAGCCTGATCCACCTGCTGGTTGTTTTGATGCTCTTCAATGGCCTAACTCTTAGGTACATGGGCATCTACATGACATACTTTTACAACCAGCTTCTCTGGCTGGGCAGCAGTACCTTGCCACAATAAAGCAGCCCAGATGGGTTTGCCTCTGTGCTCCCAGTTGCTCTGCTTCCATTGCTGCAACTACCCCCACGGGGCATTTTCCACCATCCATGAGTCAGTATAGAGACAGAACACTGGCCATTTTTCTTGATCAGCAATGTCCAAATCCAGCTGGATAGCTTTCACCTCTGCAAACTGGCTCGATTCACCTTCTCCTTCAGCAGTTTCTGTGACTTGTCGTATAGGACTCCATACAGCAGCCTTCCACTTCTGATGCTTTCCCACAATGCAACAAGACCCATCAATGAACAGGGCATATTTCTCATTTTCTGGCAGTTTATTATACAGTGGGATCTGCACGTGTCACCTCCTCCTCTGGTGATATTCCAAAATCTTTGCCTTCTGGCCAGTCCATGATCAATTCCAAAATTCCTGGGTGACTGGGATTTCATATTCGAGCCCATTCTGTGATCAGTGCGACCCACTTACACCATGTGGTATCAGTTGCACAACATGTAGAGGAGACCCTCCCTTTGAATATCCAGCCCAGCACCGGCAGTCGGGCTGCCAGGAGGAGCTGTGCTTCAGTATCAACCACTTCTGAGGCAGCTCAAACTCTCCTTCATATGCTGCCAGTGTCTCTTTTTCAGTTGGAATATAATGGGCCTTGGATCCTCTGTATCACCAACTCCAAAACCCCAGGGGTCAGCCTTGGGTCTCCCCGGGTGCCTTCTGCCAGGGACTCCAGGTGGGGCAATTCTCCCTGGCTGCAGTGTAGAGTACATTTTTGCCATTTTGTCCTGCCTGGACTGGCCCAAAGGCTACTGCATGAACAATCTCCCATTTAATTTGTTCAAAGGCTTATTGTTGTTCAGGGCCCCATTTGAACCTGTTTTTCTTCCAGGTCACTTGATAGAGAGGGCTTACAATCAGACTGTCATTTGGAATATGCATTCTCCAAAAACCCCCAACACCTAAGAAAGCTTGTGTTTCCTTTTTGCTAGTCATCAGAGACAGAGCTGCTATTTTGTTGATCACATCCATTGGGATCTGACAACAGCCATCTTGCCATTTTATTCCTAAAAGCTGGATCTCCTGTGCAGGTCCCTTGACCTTACTTCTTTTTAGGGCAAAACCAGCCTTCAGAAGGATTTGAACTATTTTCTTCCCTTTCTCAAAAACTTCTTCTGCTGTGTCGCCCCATACAATGATGTCAGTGTACTGCAGGTGTTCCAGAGCTTCACCCTGTTCCAGGGCAGTCTTGATCAGTCCACGGCAAATGGTAGGGCTGCATTTCCACCCCTGGGGCTGTCAATTCCAGGTGTACTGGACACCCCTCCAAGTGAAAGCAAACTGTGGCCAGCAGTCTGCTGCCAAAGGGATTGAGAAAAACACATTAGCGATATCAATTGTGGTGTACCACTTGGCTGCCTTTGACTCCAGTTTGTACTGAAGTTCTAGCTTATCCAGTACGGCAGCACTCAGTGGTGGCGTGACTTCATTCAGGCCACAATAGTCTACTGTTAGTCTCCATTCTCCACTAGATTTTCACACTGGCCATAGGGGACTATTAAAGGGCGAGCAAGTCTTGCTGATCACCCCTTGGCTCTCCAGTCGATGAATCAGCTTATGGATGGGAATCCGAGTCTTGATTTGTACAATTACCAATAAATTCCAAGAGCGGGTGCCCAAGGTATGGGAATGACAACAATGCCGCATAGAAATACCAGCTTAACCTCATGACTAGTGATGTAATCATAAGTCAACATTACGCAGTACAGCAAAATGATAGTCCTGATCCCTCTCCCACAGGTGATAAACATCACCACAGGGAATACATAGTGCATATAAGAATTTACATAACACCACCACATGAAAAAATAAACTAACATTGTGACCAGCGACTATTTAACTAATATAAGAAATGCATATAACAAATCTGTTTTAACATGCTCTGGTCAGATCTGTCACTACCTCAACCCTTCGTGCCCCATGCTGGGTGCCAAAAACAACTGTCATGGTTTAAGCCCAGCTGGCAACTAAGCACCACGCAGCCACTCGCTCACTCCCTGCCCTGCCCCGGTGGGATGGGAAGGAGAATCAGAAGAAAAAGTTAAAGCCTCATGGGTTGAGATAAGGACAGTTTAACAGGACAACACAAGGAAAGAAGAAACAATAATAACAATAATACTAATAAAAGAATATGTAAAACGAGTGATGCACAATGCAATTGCTCACCAGCCAGAACCTGATGCTCAGCCACTTCCCAAGCCACAATCCCTCCTCCCCCCAGCCAGCTCCCCCAGTTATATACTGAGCATGACATCATATGGTATCGAACATCCCCTTGGCTAGTTTGCATCAGCTGCCCCAGCTGTGCCCCCTCCCAGCTTCTTGTAAAAATTACCCCAGCCAAACCCAGGACACTTACATATCACAGCCAGCACTAACAAGAGACAGAATGCAAGTTTTCTCCCATTAAGCATCTTCCCCCCTTCCCTCCCTGCTCCCATCCTCAATAATTTTTAGACTCAAAAGAATATCCTGACATGAAAAGGTTTCTTTGAAATACCTCCTCCTGCTCAGAAAGGAGAACAGAGAGCTACTCACTTGTCAGTCTTTAGAGTCCTGCCATAAACGTAATTGGATGGGAAGAGGCAGATGTCAGGGTGCATCCTATACTGCACAGTCAGCTGCACAACTGGCAGGCTTCGTAAAACATTCTTCCGCACTTGCTCCTCCAGGTGTCTGTGCAGACGTGCCATCAAGGACTGATCGTAGCCATATTCCTGAGCTTTCTGCCAGTGGGAAAACATGAGATTGACTTCTGGGGAATTAGGTCCCAAATCACCGACAGGAATTTGCTTTTTGGACTTAAAACTACTTGGTGTTTTTCTTCTAAACTTCTAAATCACTGACAAAATGACAACTACTTGCACTTCAATATTCTATTTGTGTTAGTCTTATTATTTCAGTAAAGATCACCTGCATGTATCTGAATTTTTGTCAGTGTAGTCTTTAGCAAGACAACTTTCCACAACGTAGTAAAATTTTAAAAACATCAACAGTAATGAAAAGCAAGATCTTCCAGGTGGGATCTCGTTAAACAAGTACACAGCCTCCAGGTAATTTACCCTTCTAGAGAAGCCAGTTTTAAAACAGTCCTCCTTACTGTTGGATACAAGAAAGTGCTCCTATATGTTCATCCTTAGAACACATCTGTAGGGTGAAGAAGTCCCCATACAAACAGGTAGTCTTCATCCTCCATTCCTTAAGGAACGTGACACTGACTGAAGCTCACATAATGAAGTAACAGAGCCTGCCACAAGACAACATCTAACAAACCAAGTGCTAAGCTGCACTGAAGTTTGTATTGCCATAGTTATTCTTAATGGTGCATGAAATCAGTTCCAAGCTACACCAAGAAAGTCTACAGAGGTTGCACTCGCACATCTGTGTTAGCTTTATGCACACATATGAAGGCAGTATTGATACAGTCTCTGCATAACAGACCCCAAATTTGCAGGGCAAAAGTTATTATCTGAAAGACACCCTGATCTGACATTGAAGTGTCTTTTTTTTCCTTTTATACATTTCCTATAAATACTGTTCTGATATTATATCCACTATATAGCATGAAAAAAATACAGTTGGAACACTTACTACTGATTTTACAGTAGGAGGGAGCTGTCTGGGATCTCCAACAAGGACAAGTTTATTACAGCGATGGATCAGTGGAATCAGTGTTTCAACCTCACAGGACTGCCCTGCCTTTTGTATATGCAAACAGGACAAAAAAATGGAAGTTGTAAGCAAAGGAGTGGAGGGAAGTATGTTAAATTTCCTGTAACAGAGACAGAATAACTCAAATGCTTTTTAAGTCTTCTAAAAAAAAAAATTTAAAACAAGACAGAAAAAGAAGGATTTTTCCCTAATAAACAACTCCAAACAGATTTTTCTTTTATTATTAAATATGCAGAGCTCTCCAAACAGACACAAATATAACCCAACCATCTGGAAATCTCTACAGCAAGAGCCACACTTTAGCCATGATTTTTAAGTAAAAGCTGTCTGCCATTAAAGCACCAAACAAGTCAGAAAAAGCAGCAATGAAAAGTTATTTTTTCTTCTCATGGCTCTACATAGCAGGACAGGCTGGTTACCAGTTAAAAGGTGGGGATGGGGCACTCAACCCACAATATATTATACGAGCAGCCAAAAAATCACAAGTAGCCTAAGCAGAGAACAAGGCAGACCTTAGAAGTGGAACATGCTGTAGTTCTAAATAGCTTTACTGACCTCATCCACAATGACACAGCTGAAAGGATCAAGGCCTTGCCGCAAAAAAGCGGATTCCAGCAGACCTCCTCCACTTGTGCTCAGCGTGCAGCAGATTATGTCGGACTCCAAGATGATATCTGCCTGTACTTTCTGCGAGTGCCTCCGAACCTTCAAGTACAACAGGACACCATGTCTCCTCTTCTCTTTTAGCTGTCTTGAACAGCCCTAGAGCAATTTTAACTGCCTGGACAATTCTAACTGCCAAACAGATCATGCATAATGCATCACCCCAATGAAACTATCTCCATTATTACAAATAAAAGTCACAAGTTGACTTAACTGAAGTGTTACTTTAAATTATAGATCAATGCCATTGAGATGGCAAACTGGAAAGAAGTATTCCATTATCTCTACACCTATGCAATCTAGACACACTAACCATGACCAAAGTTTAGTTTGCCATCACATTTGTAACTCCAAGCCTCCATGACCATTAAGGGTTAGCAAATACTCATTAAAGATGAACCTTCATTCATCTCACGGTTTGTGCTACTCAGCCTTAATTTCTGGTTTTGCTATCAGTGCCTATTTCCACTTTCAGATCTATCTATCTCCATGCACAAAAAAATTCTTCCAGCTGTTGCTTTACTTAGAAACATTTAAAAGTACCTAAATTCCCATAGGACTCTAAGGGGCATGACAGTGGTGATGAAGATACATCCTAGAACATGGGGACAAGCACATTTCTATTACCTTCTTTGCCAAATATGCCACATTTCATTTAAAATTCACCCTTAACTCTACCCATTGGGTAGAGGGTTTTTTGGTTGGGAGGCGGGGGGAGTGTTGTTGGTTTTGGGTTTTTTTTTTCCCCAATATGCAGCCAGAGTACACCTGGATTTCACACCAGGCTGTCCATGATTTACTCAGCTTATAACCTTTATCTACTTACCTTCTACTTTAGAAATATTCCCAGCCACATCAAAACCAAAGCTCCACCACAATTAAAGGATACCAAGTATATAAATACATTAGCTGAGGTTTATTAAAGAGCTGCCTTTAAGAGAAATTCCTACCTCCTTTAGTTGAGAAGCAAGCTGTTGTCTCTCCTTTGAAAGTCTGCCAATTTCATCATCTAACATTTGACTCTAGATGGGTTGGGAAAAAAATAAAGATAAACCACATATCAGGAATAATTAACACCACACATTTCCCATATACCTTTTCTCCTCCCATATCCTAATTCATTTCCTAAACATTTAGATTTGTTCAGACTGTCTTTTAATATAAAATGTGTCTGAAGAAGCTCATCAGTTTCTTTGAAAGTCATCACCATATTTAGAGTTTGCAACACACAGTACTACATCTTCCATTTCTGTGCAACTGGGAAAACTGTTTACCATCAGAAAGCTGTAATTTGAGCACAAATGCCAAATTTTTAAGACAAAAAAACTGGAAAACTTCCAAGTGCAACACATATCCCAAAATCTCAGATCACAAGGCATCTTACTATTTCCAGTGAAACAAAAACAGAGCTTTGAAGTATACAATCAAATTAAATCATTAAGATTTATAAATATGGTTACACTAAAAACTAACTGGTGACAGAACCAAATGAAGAGTACTGAACACTAGAGCAAGAAGTGGCATGATCAACCAGTTGAAAATACCAGTATAAATAAACAAAAAAATTCCTGATGTAAAGTTCTTCATTCCCTTTCATGGTGCTAACCAACGTTTCCATTCGTTGAAGGAGCTGATGAAGAGACAGTTACTGCTCAGAGACAGAAACATAGAATCATTTAGGTTGGAAAAGACCTTTAAGATCATCGAGTCCAACCGTCAACCACGCCCACTAAACCATGTCTTGAAGTGCCTTGTCTACACGTTTTTTGAGTACCTCCAGGGATGGTGACACCACCACTTCCCTCGGCAGCCTGTTCCAATGCCTGACAACCCTTTCAGTAAACAAGTTTTTCCTAATATCA
>NW_010972742.1:4231930-4253562 GCF_000737465.1 Haliaeetus leucocephalus | reverse complement strand
GGCCTTACCAATGCCAAGTACAAGGGGACGATCACTTCCCTGCTCCTGCTGGCCACACTGTTTCTGATACAGGCCAGGAATAGAGATGACATTAAAAGGTAGAGTTCTTTACTCTTTGGATTCAGTTATGAACACAAAAAAGACAAATAGAATTAAAAATACTATTATCTTACCACCTCCCTCTTCTCACATCTGTACATAGCACGCTGACGAGACAGCATGTCCAGCTTTTGATCCAGAGCTGTTTTTTTCTTCTGAATATCCTGGTCATAGTCAGCTGGCTTTCGTTCTACAATAAAACAAAGGAAAATGTACAGGAGGAATAGAAAAACGATGTTACAATAACACTTGCTCTCAGTCATGTGTCTTAAGTTATTAAGAACAACTGGACAAACACATTTTTTGTTGCATTTTCCCTTTTTCTGTTGAGGTCTTATCTTGTAAGACAAAGATAATGAGACTTGGTTCCAACTGTAGCTCTCAAATGCTGCATAGCCACATTGCTGGCTTTAACATGCATTTATTATAATTTCTTCAAAAAAAACCCCAACAAACAAGAAGTCATCTTGCTTATTTCTTTGCTTTTGCTTAGATTTTAGGCCATATGTAAGCTGACACTTTCCCATTAAGAGTGAGAAAAACAATGCTTTATGAAGCACTGTTGCAGAAAAACCTTTTACCAGATCTTCCTTCTTAAAGGACACATAGTCCCAAGTGTAAAACACCATCAAGCTCTTAAAGACTGAAGAAAAGTCTGATTTGCATGTTACTTACTCATTCTATGTTCAACTTGCTTATCCAGGCTAAATCCCCGGACTTCACTGTTGATTGCTTTTTCAGCACCAAGTCGCACTAATTTGATATCACCACAGTTTCCTGTTTACAAAATCAGAGTCAAAATATTTTTACATTGCTCCAATCATCTCTGCACTTTGGTACAAGAGAAAGAAAAAATTTAAACACCATGGATATCTGCTTTTCAGGGGTTTGCAACAATTTACTTGCACTTATCCAACAAAAAAATTCAGTAATTCCAAACTCTTAAAAAAAAAAAGATGTTGCCTGTGTTTTAGGAGCAGTTAACAGTTAAGAACACTATTTTGAATTAACAGAACCACCCCTTATTCTCAGGCTTCTTTATCTAAAACTTACAGAATTCTTAAGTTAGAAAATTACTGAGTACCATCAGTAATGCAGCTGGCAAGTCAATATCAAATTGACATTTGGTTACAATGTGCATTTTTTTTTCCCCCCACCACAGACTAGATGTTTTGTTCAGAATTCATCTACTTTGTGTTAGTCACAAACTAGGAGGAGAAAAAAAACTGAGAGGCTCTGACAAGACAAAATTTTCATGAGTCTGTTTAGCATGATCAGCAAAGTCCAATTTCATTCAAAATCAAGGTAACAGCCTTGTGTTCAAATCTTTAAGTACTTATAAGCTGGTGAACTGAAACTAACAATATGAGGGAAGGGCCAATGTCTCTATAAAGACAAAAGTGCAATTTATTTAAAAAAAAAAACCCATAATACACCTTTTAGAAAACCACATTAAAATTAACAACATTATGAGGATGTACCAGTCATGTTCTGCAAGAGAAAAAAGCTGCTTAGAGTAGCATGTAAGTATTATATGTGATCAACTGTTCCAGTTTCTCCTTTAGGTTTTGTCTATTTAACATATAAACAGAATTTTAAAATAAACCATACCCAAAGGCTCTTGTCTGTTTTGGCATTTTTCCTTAAATGCCACGATGATCTTTTTCATGAGTTCATCAACAGCAGCATTTGATGGTGCACAAACTAGAAAACGGTTTGGCTTGATCTTGGAATTTGTTTTTTGAGTTGTCTTCTCCTTCCTAATGTTCTGTAGATTAATTAACAATAAACCAAAACAGGCTCTTTAAATTGTTTTCATTTGTGATTTAAAAGCCAGGCTGTACACTCATCTTAATCCACATGCAGAGTATGGGGACTACTGCACTTGAATATCTCTTAAGGTATGTCTTACATTGAGTAAGAACCAACAAGTCAAATGTATTAATACTGTTTGCATAAGTTCCCTTCAACAATGATGTACTTGATGAATCTACCAGATGCTAATATGAAAATTATTAAATGGGACAGGCCAAATAACATTCTTTAATACATCAAAATATTAAGGTTTTTTTATGTAATAAGTGTTTATACTACAGATTGTGCGTGTTTTGTTGATTTTACTTTTTAAGTTCTGTAACATCAGTGTTTTCCCAGATGCCCAAAAGGTATTACTTCCACCTTTACACCCTATGCAGTACAGATTTAATTCATTAAGTCAGCTTAATGAATTACACCCCCAGTAATTACCAATACTATACTTCCATTTAGTTTAAGCTATCATTGACTTCCATTGGGAAACCAAGCACATGGCAATCACATCACATTCACCTACTTCTCTCAAAACACGAGACAGAAGTCCAACAATAGTTTTTGATTTCCCTGTTCCAGGTGGACCATGGATGAGGCAGATCTTGGGAAGCCCTGGATGTTGCTTTACCATGGCATAAGCTGTCTCAATGGCTCTCTTTTGATCTTCATTGTATTCATTCATATCTGATGCCTGAAGGAACAGGCAGGGGAAAAAAATGATGACTGACTTAATGTTGATCAAACCTTCCATGTTCATTTTACGTATTTTCAGACTGTCCACTTCCCCCCCCCACCCCCGCTACGACTCAAAAACTTGAAGGGCATGGAAGCTTTGGATTCTAGGTTTGCTCTAGAGTCACACTCGATCCTGACTCAAAAGCTATAACAAAAGTTTCATTTATTCTACTCTATTTTGCATTACCTTTCCCATACTATGCCTCATTTCCTGAACAGACACCTCTCCAGTAAGGAAAAGAAACTGAAAGCTGCTTAAACTGCACTACTAGTACCTATGTCAACACAGCAGAAACACCTGAGCAAACTCAGACTCCTCTCCATCCACCCAATCAACCAACTCTGAAAAGCACAGTGCCTCAGTGCCTTTGAAAACTTGCCTGTTTGCACTTAGTCATCTCAAAAAACCAGCATGCAAAACCAGTTTTGCAAAATTCATGAGATCCAAATGCCCACTTTGTCATCCCTAACTATCATTTCTAGCTGCAGAACTTACAGCACTTTCTGAAGCTATGGGCAAATCTCTGGGACAGAAGTCATTGTAACTTGGATTTATGATGGGTTTAGCCAGGGGACTCCTGCTCAATAGTAGTAGGCCCTTGAATGTTCGGTCTGTGGTCACCAGGGATCCAACCACCACACACTTCACTTGCTTATTTATGAAGAATGACAAATTGCCTCGAGTTTTCACAGAAAGATGACAGATGGTATGCTGCTCCTTTTGTCCTGGGGCAGGGGGGAGGAAAAAAAAAACCACAAGTTGTTAATTCAAAGAATATCCAAATTGTTAACTGAAAGATATTCAAACAGGTCACTCATAGAATTCACCAGAACCAGGTGCTGCATTCTATTAGGGAGCCAACAACTAATTCTTGCAAAAAACCCGAACACCACCACCACCCCAAAAAAACCAAACTCAAACAAACCCCAATGCTCTGCAAAACAATTCAGATCACTGTTTTAATCAAGCAGCATTAATCCTGATACTTGGTAATCCTGTAATTCACAACTTCAGTTCCAGAAGATAGTGAAAATTCTAGTCAGTGAGACCACTGAAGTTCATGACACTTCCTATCTTGCAGCAATGCACTCCTAAAGATGTATACAGAGTACTTATTCATCATTAGTGTCTGTTCTTACAAAAAGCATTAACATCTATATTGAAGGAAGTCCCTAGAAAAATGCATGGAAAGCAGGTCTGCAGCTTCAATTCCTGGCTTTTTATGAAGTTTCTAGCACGGAATAGACATGCCACAGTGGAAAAACAATCCCATTTCCTCTGGGGTAAGTGGTGTATTACAACTACCAACAGCCAGCTATGAAAAAGCATTTTATGGTACCAAGAAGAATCCCACTTTTATTTCAACCCCATTTACTTACTAGTTAAACAGCCAGATGCACGAGAAAATCGTGTCACAAGACCAACGTGATTCACTATATGGTTCTCCATCTCACTTTCTTCCCTAAAGGTGTCTTTTTTCTTTTGGACCACCAAAAAGATTAAGTCATCCTCCTTTGGATGAAGCTGCCTTGCCAAATCACTTTCTTGAAAATGAGCTACTCAAAATACATTTTAAAATTAGAACATTAAAAGGAAAATGGTTACAATTACTTTCTGTCTATAGAAGTACTACCATTAACATATTGCATATACTTCAGCAATACCCATCTGTTAACTTTTAAAGCTATTAAAAGCTATAGCAAAAGTCTATGAAGAGTTTTAACTCCATCCTGCATTCTTAAGCCTGAACATAGCACTGTATAAAAATAGAGCAAGTCAAGGACTATTTTATTTACCAAAAGAAGCTGAAACAAAATTCCAAATGAGATGGAAAGTATTCCAACAGCACTCAAATAACTTTTTGTACTGAACACTTAAGGCACAAATTCCCTGCAAAATACATACTTCTGTTAGATGCATTCTGTAAAAGAGCAAATTCCAAATCTTTTCTGCATTTAAAGCAAATAAAAAAAAATTCAACCTGTAAGTGCTAGCTCTTTATAAGGCAGTTGCTGTGGTTTAATCCCAGCCAGCAACTAAGCACCACACAGCCACTCGCTCACTTCCCCCCTAGCCAGTGGGAAGGGGGAGAGAATCAGGAAAAAAAAGTAAAACTCATGGGTTGAGATAAAGACAGTTTAATAGGATAGAAAGGAGAAAATAATAATGGCAATAATAATAATAAAAGAATTGGAATATACAAAAACAAGTGATGCACAATGCAACTCATCACCACTCACTGACCGATGCCCAGTTAGTTCCCGAGCAACAATCCGCTCCCCACAGCCAATTCCCCCTAGTTTATATACTGGGCATGATGTCACATGGCATGGAATACCGCATTGGCCAGTCTGGGTCAGCTGTCCTGGCTGTGTCCCCCTCCCAACTTCTTGTGCCCCCTCCAGCCTTCTCGCTGGCTGGGCATGAAAACCTGAAAAATCCCTGCCTTAGTCTAAACAATACTTAGCAACAACTGAAAACATCAGTGTTATCAACATTCTTCTCATACTAAATCCAAGACATAACATTATACCAGCTACTAGAAAGAAAATTAACTCCATCCCAGCCAAAACCAGAACAGCGGTCTACTTGAAAATTAGAAGAGGGTTTTATTTAAAAAAAAAAAAGAAAAAGAAAAGAAAACAACTCTTACCTGTAAAATCTGCTGTATTCAAGTCAGCACAGAAGTTCTGTAAGCAGAAGTAGTAACTCTTCTCTCTCACTCTCTGGTTTTCTATCCACTCTTGTGCCAGCTACATGTTGGAAAGTAAAAGCTAAATAAAAATACTTTGAAGGATTTAGTGTATCAGAAGAATAGCTTATCATGAATCAAAGGACAAACATGCTACGCAGAAATAAAAGAAAGCTAGCAGACTGTCAAGTACAAGACATCAAAGAGCCTTACCCGTTTCTTTTTTTAACATACGCATACACATTACATATAAACACACAGGCCAAACGAAAGCACTTCCTCCCCACCCACCCCCCATTTAACGTACTTTCTTACAAAGCTCTTCAAAACAAATGTGGGTTCCCCCAATTGCATTTTCACCTTAAAATACCAGTATTATCCTGGTATTGATTTCATTTTCTACCTTATTTCTATGAGAGAAGTGATGCAATGACTGAACTTGAAAGCATACAGACTTTAATTGAAGGAACACTGCGTTTTCTCACTACTAAACTATTAAAGGTAAGCTGTTTGGAAAAAACACTTCTCAGATTAACCTACCCTCTCACATAAGTTCTCAATATAAATCAAAACATTACGTTCTTATCCTCTTTTTACAGACACTGTCATTTAAAGACCTCAGTTTCTTAAAGATTTCTGTTCTAAGCTTTATACACTATAAAAACAAACCACCTCCTTTCTTCCTCCTTTTGCAGGCTATTGCGGATGTGCACCCAGAAAAAAAAAAAGCTTCACTGAGATGAACAACACTGACAGTCCCCAATCTTAAACATAACTGTCTAGATTATTTCCCCAAAATCATTCCCCTATTCAGAGCTTATCTGAATATTTCCCAAAGGTAAACAGAGAACATAAAACAGTTTTTAAACTCTTGGCAAAGTTTACTAGGGTTTATGAAAACAAACCAAGAGGCAGATAGCTACTTACTGTTTCAAAGGCATTTAGCATCATCAAGGGGAAAAATGTATTAAAATAGTCATTGTATCCCTGAAATTGGACAGGAACAGAGCCTGCTACAGACTGCAGGAGATCACTTGGAGGTCCGAACTGGCTGGAGTTTGCAAACATTTCATAAGTCCACTGTAGGACTTCATTAACAAAAATCCTATGATCACGCTGCTGAGCGCCAAGAAAGGAAGAATAATATGCTTCTCGGGCAGGCCTTCTGGAAATATTTGAAGCATTGTCGTTCTGTCTATTTTGTGACTGGAGAATGTTATTAGAAACACAGGGTTGAGGTACGTTACTGAAACTTGGAGACTTGCGTGTTTGATTTCCTATTGGTATAGCCTTTGCATTTGGTGGCCTGACCACCGGTTTCGCTGTATTCACTTTGCTTTTTGAAGCTGGCGGTAGCTTTTTAACATCTTCTAGATCCTTGCTGAAGGCTGCATTCCGTGAAGAACTTGCTGAGCTGAAAGTTTTGGTAGTGGAAGGCTTTCTTGTTTTAGAAGGCAGCGGGAGAGAAGGTTTAGCAA
Organism: Haliaeetus leucocephalus; assembly: GCF_000737465.1. Taxonomy (NCBI): domain Eukaryota; kingdom Metazoa; phylum Chordata; class Aves; order Accipitriformes; family Accipitridae; genus Haliaeetus; species Haliaeetus leucocephalus. The sequence goes on along the minus strand of NW_010972742.1, from coordinate 4,246,748 downwards.
ACAAGTGATCTGCTTCTGAGCTGGTGGCTGAATGCTTACTACAGTACTCTGCTGGTTTTTCCACTTTTTCGATACAGTCTTTGTATTCACATTTCACAACAGTCGAGGATTCATTCTCCTGAAGGTTTTCAGCAGTGTCCGTTTCCTCTGTTTTTTCACTACCTCTAGCAGTATCTTGAACACTTTCCTCCTCAGAACATAATTCCATATCCACAGGATCTAACTGAGTTAAAAATAAACCATCATCATCTTCACTGTTTTCATTTCGTTTACACCCATTTTCTCTTGAAGTTGTCTTCTCACACTCAGGCTGGACAATACAACCTCTTCCCGAAGGTTCATCTTTATCATCTCCAGCAAGTGCAGTGGAAGAGAGACGTGAATCCATAGGTACAGGAGGAACCATCATACTGTTATCCTCTGATTTTCTGTTTGAGTCTGAAGAACCAGGCATTTTAGAGACACAGGTGGCCTCCTCCACAGAGAGGCTTTCAAATTTTATCTCACTGGGAGAGGGACAAAGAGTCTCCTCCCTTTTTTTCTCTCTTTGGTTTTCAACCAATCTTTCAAGAGATACCAGTTCAAAACTTTTAGGCTTTTGTTTCATAGATCTTGCATCCACTTTGCTAACTTTTTTGTTTCTGTTGTCAGAACTTCCTGCAGGATTTTTCACTCTGACACTTTTCTGGGGCCTTGTCTGCCTAAAAAACTGAAGGTCTTGGCAGGCTAGCAATTTTTTATTATGCTTTACAGACAAACTCTGAGGAGCAATTAGTTTAATCTTCTGTTTCTGTACAACTCCAACTCTCCCTGCAGCTTTACCATGGCTGCGCAATTGAGTTATGCTCTCTAAAGAGCGCTGGGATAACTCAAACGCTTTGCGGGGTGCCTTTTTCAGACCAAGTTTTTCTACAGTTGACACTGGTGCAGGACACTGTCGAACTTTCCTTGGAGGAACCACAGCAGGCATTGACCTGCCAGGTTGAGAATTTTTTGATGTATTTTGAAGTAGTTTATTTTGTGCTGTTTTAAGAGGAGGTTTTTTAGGACTTCTTTGAATAGTTCTTGCTACCTTAGATTTTGCTGTGTTCTTCCGTGGGCTCACGCTATTTTTCTTAAGGGCCAACTTTGAAGCTAATGAGATGTTAGATGTAGATGGTCTGGGTTCAGTCAATCTTGAGTCCAGGGTGAAGTCTTTAGCAACAGCGCCTTTGTCCGCAAAATTCTCCAGTTGATCTTTTGCATCTCCCTTACTAATAGATTCTTGCAATGTTGAATTCGTTACTTCTTTTGTATTATCAGCTTCTTTCTCCTGAGAAATATTTTCTACCTGTTTTTCTATCAAGTTTGCTTCTTCTTCCATGGCATCATCGCTTACATAATCCAGATCATAACCCCATTCATTTGTGTGATCGTTCAGTAAGCCATCTGAATTACTACTATCAACTGATGCTGAAACACATTCCTTATACTCTTGAGTTGCTTCTGTACTATACGCTTGAGTATCTTGCCAAACCGAAAAGACGTCAAATTCTGTTTCAAATTCAAAGTACTGAGACTCACAGTCTTCCAGTGACAAGTGACAGCTTGGAGTCTTTGATTCTGTTTTGCTATCACTATCAGAAATGCAGCTGGAAGTTGAAGGCTGCTTTTCAGGACACACATTTTCATTTGGTTTTTTTGTTTCCTCCTTGTCAGCCACACCTTTTTCTTCATCAGAAGAGTCTGAAATTATAATGACTTGATTGTCAAGGCAATCTGCATCACAGGGAGACTTGGTACTTTGGCTATCATTAGAAGATCTTACAGCACCTTTCACTTTCCTTTTAATATCACATACATTATGATGTACGGAGCTTCCTTGGCCTGAATCAAAGGGAAAATTGACACTTTTGGCATACGCAGCTAAAGATAATTTACCGAGTTCTCTATCAACCTGGGAGTCTGTTAAAGTATCATCTTCAGAAACCATCTTTGCAAAATCCTCCTCCTTCTTCCCCATTGAATTGTTTTCTCTCTTGAAATACTCTGAAAATTCAAACAACCTATCACTTGATTCACACTTCACTGACAGTGGCCTGATCTGAGAAGCAGGGTTGGATATATCCCTCTTGTTTTCAGAGCTAGATGGAACACGACCATTTGCTGAAGCTTTATCCATACAAAATGTCTTTGAAATTTGACCTTTAGAGTCATATTTAACCAAGTTATTTAAATGAGGCTGTTCCTGGTCTGAAGTTTGCATGTCAGCATCTTTCTTGAACACAGATTTCAACAATGAACCTGATTTTTCTTCAGTGGATACTTTTTTCAGCAAGGTGTCTCTAATCCCTGAAAGCAAAATACCATCATCTTCATTTTCCTGCATACCAGGTTCATTTTTAGAGGAGCTAGAGCAATCTAGTGGCGCTTCTTTTGATACCCGCTTAGTTGGAACTAGTCTGGATTGAAAAGCACTGTTGACACTTTTCTCCTGTGTACTTTCACAACTCCTTGGAGTACCAACAGAGATTTCATTTTCATGCACAGTATTCACTCCCCAATGTTTATGACAATCTTTGCTTGTACACAGATAGCCAGTGCAAAACTTAGGTCGCTCTACCTCTGCTTTCGAAGCACTTGCCGCTAAACTGCATTTTTTCAAGTCACATGTCTTCACTGGCTGCGATACTTTTGAGGGCCATTCAGTTTTCTGTACCATGTTTTTCAAATTCATGAGTCTATGCACATCTACTTTAAACTTTGAAGAGGAACTGGGAGACATACTGCTTTCCTTTACATCTGAGCTGTAAACATGTTCTGGAGAACCAATACAAGTTTGAGCAGCCAGATGCATTATTGTTCCCGGTCCTGCTTCACATTTGTTTTCCAACTCTCCGCCTCTTCTGGAATCTGAATATTGGGCATCTGGATTAAAGCACTGATTATCCAGATCACATTTCCCTGCCACAAGATCATTGTTCCTATTTCCCTGAACTTTCTCAGATACTTTTTCTGCCAAAGGGTTCTGTGGCCAAACATATTCCTGAGTTGTCAAGTCATTATGTTCCTTTTTAATATTCACCAAGAGGCCTTCTGTGGATGTCCAAGATCTTGAACTTTTAGATGCATCTCTACATTCCTCTTCCCAGGCACTCTTTCTTCTAGGGAGAAGGTTCTCTTGACCATCTTCACCTCCACCTTCCTTCAATATGACAGCAAATGGTGAACAAAGGTCATCTCCGCCATGTGCACTCTTCTCTTGCTTTATAGAAATGGCAGGCAAAGTTGTGGAGTTTGCATTGTTTCCTACAGGTGCAGAGGTATTCAATGCTCTGTCCTTTATACTTCTTATAACTTGCTTTAAACACATTTGTAATTCCTGGGTTTCCTGGATGTTCAGCTGCCAACCTAAAGATAGATTTCCTCGCAGAAGAAGATTGAGTTTGTCTAGGTATTGCTTGCAAAGAGCATGCTGCCCAATTTGATAGCCTTCTCTAAGAAGGCTGCGTATCAACTGCACACAGGAGTGCTGCACATAGTTAGAAGCTTGTAAAGATACTGCTGATGAACCTCTCACATAGTGTCCAGATACTTTTTCAGTGCACCGTGTAAATGCTATAGCTGGAAGCTTAGCACATTTCACCACTGCTTCCACCCATTCTTGGGAGCTAATCCACAGCAAATGCAGGCACTTTTTATTTCTGTGTAGTTCAATAATCGACACCAAGATCAGGAGAAAAAATTCAGAGATTTTGTCACACTGCTGGATTCTTTCATTGAGAATATGTTTGATTTCCGAGCAGAGGTAGTGAATGACCTCTACTATATATGCTACACCCAAGTCCTTGAGATCCATAAGCGACTGAACAAAAGGGATGAACCACAGAAATGTGCTGTCATGGACACGCATATCTCTGCCAATATCAGACTGAAGCACATTAGCCAGTGTTTGCATATCTTCATACATGTTGGGGCAGTAGTCTGGACAAATGGCAGTCTTCCATCCAGTATCCTGAAAATAAATTCACCACACCATCCTCATTACTCACATCTGCACAGTGTAATCTGCCAGGGTTTTTTTCTAGCCATAAAGGTTACTTTCTTTCAAATATATGTTCATCAAATGGTAACATCTCTTATATCCTAACATAAGTCAAAAGCTAAACTGCAAGAAACTGCAAAAAATAAAGATCAAACTAACACACATATAAGGAACTCATTTCCTAACATGTAACCTATATGTAACCTGTAAGTCTAAAGTAGTATTTCCTTTAAAAAATCACTGTGAAACCCTCCAAAGATATTATGCTGACACAATTTAACCTCAGATAATCAAATATACGTTTAAAGCCTTTAAAAGACATTTCATAAATTCAACAGACCAACATCAAGAGAACACCTTCACAAATGTTTACTCTGCTTTATAACAAGAAAAAAATAGTGCCATTTTAGAGCAAAGTCTAACATTTGAAAGTATATCAAAGCATACCTCATTACTCCATACTCAATATATTGGTTTAGAATACTGAGAAACAGAAAGTAAAATACAAGAACATAATTGGCAACTTTAAAAAAAACTTAATTTAGAGTCTTCATTGAGGTACCAATGTTTGTTTCAATATTGATAGGAATTCTTGGGCTTTAATACCATCTCTGCCTAATTCACAAACATTCTTCTTTCCTCTTACAACCTGAAAGCACCAGCTAAACAAGAAGTGACCAGACTGCCTGCTATTTAAAGGCACACAATAGTGACATACATTATTTAATATTTTTTCTTTACATTACTAGTGGAAACATAGTATCTTCCCCTCTGTATTTTATATATGGTTTAAACTGACAGTGTCATTCAGTCATCAGAATTCAAAGAACAGGGAAATAATTTATTTTTTTTAATACCTTTTGAGGCTTTTCTGTGTTATAATTATACACAATCTGACTGCAAGTAACCATGTCATCATCGTAGTCTGACTCCGGTTCAGATTTTGTCCTAAAAAGAAATAAAAATCATTATAGACTCCACACAACTAACTTAAACTGTAAGAAAGCCAGCTGGCCAAGACACAGATCTCACTTTTCAGATGCTGACCATGTGACTATTAGAACTTGTCAGTGATAAAACATACCTACAAAAAGATAGCATATTTATAATTGTAGAGCTTGTTCTATCCTGCTCATAAGAGGTGGGGGAAGCGACTGCCTCAGGAAAAAGAGCTTTCTGCTAAGCCATGGATTTGACTACCTAGAACAAACACCCAGAAGAATTCCATTTTCTTTGAATTTTCTATGCATAAATACAGTTCAATCATGACTACGTACTCATAAACTTCGTATGCAACTATTTGAACACAACATTCAAAGAGCTTGTTTAATCAAAGAAAATCTCCTTTAATATGCCTTCCTCAGCTATCTATAACATTCCATATATACGGATCTGTAGCTATTTATAACATTATAGACTATGCATGTGTAAAACCACTGAACATTTAAGACATTGCCACTCAATGTTGATTCAAAATACATCACGGGAAAACAGTAGACAACTGGTATGGTTATCCAGGTACTATTTTCCACCAACTTTTTAAAATTATGCACAATTTCAGTTTTCCAAAACAGGATGTGTCCCTGAAGTCTTGGGACCTGGATTCTTATAAAAATCCTCAAAAGGGACAGCATGCCAAAAGATGGAGTTCAAGTGTATGTAACAAAATTCTGTACCCATAGAAGCTATTTCTAGACTTCCTAGCAGTGTACTAACCAACCACTTCCGCACTGAATAAATACTTTACCTAATTAACTTTCTGTTCAATATTGCCAATGTTGTCACTCAGAAGCGATTCAAAAAATCCATTTTATCTTAGGATGTAACTATATGAAGACAAAACCTTTCAAAAGAGTATCTGATGCCTGCTATGTGTTCTAAAGCATTTCCTTTCAGCAGTTCACTATGTTATCCAGGCTATTAAAGGACAGTTGCATGATTCTCACATACAGCACCATTAAGTAAATCTAATCTTGAGAAATATTTAAGACTTAACCCAAGCTGAAAGTAAACTCAAATCAGTTGTCATCTGGAACTACAATAAAATCTAAAACTATGTCATCCATTGACAATTCAGGAATTCCCATAATTTTACCAAGAGTCTCAGACATGGCAATCTTCATTAAACTTAAGTGCAAGTTGGTTATAGCACTAAATGAGCACTAAACAGCAGCCTTCCTGATTCAGGAAAAAAATCCTGAAAAGCGTAACAGGCTTCATGATAGTCAGAAAGAAGTGAGCATGTGTTTTTTGGAAGAACCTCACAATTTTAGGGGACGTCCTTCATCTTTTCATTGCTCAAAGTTGGCAACATCTGATTTTCTTCCTTGCCATCTCCCCCCCAACGCAAGTTAAGGCAGTACTGACAAGAAAACCAAGACCAAGCTACCACGCTACCTGGTATTAAAATCATAAAACTGTTCTAGTCTCTTAATAAAACTGACCTCTTAAAGCTACTGCGTATATTTTTTATTTCATTGTTGTAGCTCACACTGTTGATAATGGTTTGAAAGGCTTGGACAGGATCAATAAGCTGACCCCATACTTTAGATCCGAGCTGATCCAAAATAACCATGAAACAATGCAGCGCTGGCCAGAAGGGGTCAGTAGAATCATCTGAAACATAATAGTAATATTGGGGAGAGTTGAAACGCAAGAGTCCTGTACATTCTTAGACTAAGCTGAAGTTGAAAGTAGTTGGTTTTCATCGATTTTTCTTAAACACCGATATAAAGATACGTATTCTAGTAAGTTGCAACTATACTTTTTAACCCAGAAAAAGGATTAAAAAAAAGACAAGCTCACTTATATGTACAGACACTGCACCCTATGCAGTCTTAAATCAACAGGAACCTGGATAACTATTACTAATATTCCCCAACTCTATGAAACTGGTTCTTCCACACCGATATTTGCAGATATGTTCTAAGAAGTGGGTACAACTTACATGGCTATGACAATTTGTACTTCAAATTTAAGCTAGAAGCAGTTGGTTTTCCTTCAAGTGTATTCTTGCTTCTTCATGTAAGATAATATCATACCCTCAATAAACATACTAAGCTTATAAAGATCTAGTCATTTAAGAGGCAGCCCTGGTCTTGAGCTCATGTGCCATTCCCAGGCTATGCCGTGGCACGTGGCCTCCAAGAATGGCGCAAGGGCTACTGATCTAAACTCTAAAGTCTAAATTTCCAGCTGCAAAAGGGGTTCCCTTAAATAGATGGACAGAAGAGTCATGTTTTAAGCAAGTTGTGGCAATTCAGAAGGTGTTTATTTTAGGACTCAGAATTCAAACTTCATGCCACAGTGAAATGCACATTCCCATACATTACCTGTACATTAAAGGAAAACAACATGGTAGAAATTATAGATTTGTCCTCTCAAAACCTCTAAGCCAGCCTTACGCAAAGCACTGCCATCCCTTCTCCACTTAAGAGTTTGTCTGAATGTCATTTTTCAGTAATTGTCAGTATTGCCCAAATATTGTGCAGTATTGGCCAACTTCCAGAAGAGAAATAAGCCTCAGTTAAAAATCACCTCAGCATTACACTACTAAGAATTTACTCAATTAAACAAGGAAGTTTGATAAAGATGAAAAATAGGCTATGAACTGTCTTAATCTCAGTATCAAAATTAGTTACCAGCTGTTTCTCTCTCCATGGTGTGAAGTATGGACTGCATGAAATCATTTTGTTTGTCTGGGCCCAGTAACAAGGAGTCCATAGCTTGTTCTTCCAACACTGTTAGCAACATACAAATCCCTACAAAAAAGAAAAAAAGCAACCTGTCCATATATTTGCAAAAATTTGTTCTGATTTTCACCAAATCAAGGATCATTTTCCAAATGTCAAATGTTACACTGGTAATGACCAAAGAGATGAGCAGCAACATGAAACTAGTTAAACACTACCTCACTACTGCAGTTGGGCAACATTCAATTCTCCCATCTGACATGCCCCAAAATAAACGGCAACTATGAAATAGTAGAGCTCTGCATTGAAAGAAGCGCTTACAAGATGAGAGAGACTACACATACAAATTCATTTCTGATCATACTCACCTAGCCAATAGTTCTTGTAGTTGGCAGTATCATATAAATGAGATGGCAGAAGGATGAGTTTACCCCTTTCAATCATTGAAAAGCTGTAAATATCTGGACTCTCAAAAAGACCCAACTCAATAACTTTGAACAAGCAAGTCAGCACTTCCTGTAAGTCATAGTAATCATCCCTGTCAACCTTCCCTAAATTCCTTGCTGTTAGGATAGCCCATCGACGAATCTAAGGATTGAAACAGAAAAGTTATATATTAATAAAAAGAACAAATAAAATCACAATGCTGTAAGATTAGGAATCACTGCTACTACAAATGGGACAAAAGTATATTTTTACTAAAGTAAGGTCTCATAATTGCAAGTAAGAGTTAATCTTTTTCCAAAATAACCTTAGAAACAGGCTTACTATACCCACGAGAAGATGTTGGTAACAAAGAAGTTAAAATTCAGGGTAATATATACAAATAAAACTCCTTGGGATTCGTGTGACAAGGGGTAGCATTTGATTTTGTACTTGCTTTATATTGTTTAAATGTTACTGACCAACATTTTCTAATTAGGTAACTGTGTACTATAACAACAGATGTTAAGCTGTGCTCTCAGCACAGGACACTTGTCATTTCTTGCCTTGGTGGAATCATTCTCTGACCTACTGAGAAAACTTCAGAGTTTGAGCAAGTGTAAAGTACAATACTATTAAATCTTTTACTGTTTCTTAGGACAGCTTGAAATTTTGTACTCTGTGTTGGTGTTTAAGCCAGCCTGTCTTGTAAACAGTAGAGCCACAACCTGCCCATCAGCCACAGCAAATGTAACCTAACTCTCCAAAGCTGCATCAAATGAGGTGGGAAACGATGTTATGAACTCACATTCTCCTGATATAAACAAACAGCCCACCTGAGTTACAATCCAATACTCCTTTGGGACTCACACATCCAAATTCAATTTACAGATAAACACACCACACAGGGACTTTTCTAAGATCATGCAAAGAAATCACTCAATCTCCCTTCAGTATTAACATGGTGCATGAAACTAGGATTCACTGTTCCAACAGGCCCTCCCAATTGTAGCAGGGTGTATGTTCCCAAGTTCTCTCTATTATCACTATTTTTCAGTACTCTTCCCTATTACTGATACCAGTTTCACTTCTAGGATGTGTATGTGTAGTTTGAGGGAACAGCCTTCTTGCTGGATAATACACATCACCTTCAAAACAATGTAGAAAAGTAAGCACTCAGACACATCTGTACTGCTTTGAGAACCTCAGGTCTTTTTTGTAATCTCTCAACTAATTTTAACCAGCAAAAAAATAGAAGTGTTGGTAACAACTACAGCTGCAAAGCCTCTCAACCCTTTCAACCCAGACACTTCCAGTATTCCAAAATTTCTCCTTTTGTTACTTTAAGAGATTGGATTCAAAGAGAGAGCAGTCTCTCCTACTGTTGAAGAATTTTCAGTCATGGGTTTCTCTAGGTTTGCTTTATTAACAACTCAGAGTTAGGCCACCACCGCAGTGAATGGTGAAGGATAACTCAAAAACGCCTTCTATATATACGATTTTACATAACTTTATGCAATCGATGTTTTGTCAAAATAAGTTCTTGGTGTTTTTTCCCCACAAACTCTCAGTTCTCTATTCTCCAGTGGTTTCAAAAGTCTAATATGTTTTCCTGTCTCGACTGATTCTTATTCTCTCATCTTGGTTCTTCTGAAGTTAGTGGTCACAGGTAGAAGGTCTCCAGTCACCAGTTACTTATCTTCTTACACATCAAAGATCACCTTTGAATTTCTGAGAATCACTCAGATTGTTCTATTAATTCATACTTAGCCTATGTCTAGTCTAAAATAGCTAACCTTTCTGAAATTGCTTACTCTAAAGTTAATCACTTACTCTTGTCTATTCTTATGTCTTAGGTCTAAGATGTATGATCCTTTTTCTGTTGATTCAGCTTGACTGGGTTTTAAGCCAGCCATGGTGAGGGCCATACAAGGGACAAAAAAGCAGCTTATGCATATTGTTTTATAAGCATCTGCATTCTATTAATCACATCTAAAACAATCTCTAATCATTAGTTATATGTCTGATATGAATAGTCATAGGAACAATGACACTTAAGGCCTAGTTCCCTTTACACCTATGTACACTAGCACGAGTGATACTAAGATCAGTTGACACTTCTAAATATCACGAAGAATGGAGCTCTCCTGTTTACACTTTCAAATGAGCTTTTGATCTCTGACTGTTCAATATTAAAATACCCTATATGGATTCAGACACAGGCCAAAAAAAAACACAACTGCAGAGTTTCGAGTTGTCCCACCAGAGAATACACAAATCCATTAAAACACAATACTCCCTCCTTGTAATGACAAAATTCAGTGACAATTAAAGGGCATTTCAGAGGAATTACACTGCTGAGCATCTCTTCTTGCAAGCAACTACACTATTGTCACTTTTTCAGTTTTTAAGGTTGTGAATATTACTAAAATATGAAAGCTTCTACGGATGGCAAACAAACAGGGAAGGAGAAGGGGATTCATACGCTAAAATACAAACCCTGGACCACTTGAGAAAAATTCCATTTGGGAGTAAATTTACAGTTTGAACATCTGTAACGTTCGCTGACTAAATGTAAACAGTAAAGTGATTCTAGAAGTTTTTTGTAAAAGAGTCATCTCCTTTCCTTCAGCAAGAGTAACTATATTCCTACCGAAATCTCATTTATGTACATACCATTAAAGAAAAATACAGAAAATCAAAACATTTAAAATTCTGAATACTACTACTTTCATATTCTTGTCATTAAAAATAAGAATCTGTTCTGATGTTACTTAAAACTAAGTTTTAGCGGAACAGAAAAAGTAACGTACCACTTCATTCGGGTGTACCAAAAAGAGATAAATTCCTGGATATTTCTCAAAGACCTGAAAGGAGCTGTGACCTTGTTCCATTCTACAGAGTACTTCTACACACAGCTCACCTAAAAGGACAAACACAGTTATAGTAAGGACTAATTTATATGCTCACAAAACAAAAAAAACCTATTTAGTGTCAAAATAAATATAAAATATATATACACACACACACTCTGATACTTCGGTTTAACTACTATTTGTTATTTTCACCTCCTTCAGCAGAAACAATACCATGCCCTTCCAACTGTATACAATAAGATACATACTGACTTTCTCATGCAGCAGCAGGTATGGATATTTCAGTATTTCTAGAAGAGGCACTCGCAGGTTATTCTCAAAATCTGGGCCCACATAACCAGACAGCTGTGTATCTCCATTCTCATCCACTATAAACAACTCATCATCTTCTCCAGCTTCTTCCCTCATGGATTTCTTGATGTGGGCAACAAGACGGGAGGTTTCCAACTCCCACAAGACCTATTCAGTGGGGGGAGAAAACAACTAATCAAAGTGCATTTGTAAAGAAAGCAATTAAGTACATTTATTATCACATGCAGAAACCTCGACTAGACTTTCAAAACTTACAATTTCATTTTGAAAAGTTTATTTTCAAGCATGGTGTGAAACAATAAAGTTTTGACATGGAATTCAGATTGTGCGAATCACAACACTCTCACTTCAGAGTTAAGATTATAAAGTAATTTTTAAAAGAGCAGTATTGAAACCAGAAGCATTTTTGTAATTCTGTTAAATATTCATAAACTGTTTCAATAATTATTTCAGGCCATAGGTCAGTCACAAAACTTTGTTCCACTGGCCAATATAAAGAAGTGGATGGTACAGAAAACCATCATGTTCAGGAAGATGGGAAAAGCAATTTTAAAATCTTGCCTTCTCACATATCTTGCAATGTGTTAGTGGAAGAGAGTGAATGTAAACAATGCAAACAGATTGACTGACTTGCTGAATACTTGTAGGGGATTCAGCTCACTTAACGTTACTCATCTAAAGTAACTGCTCCAAACCTCAATTAGAAACCAAAATTATTTCCTACAGTTAACAGACACAAAAAGGAACTTTCAGCAGTCCAGTCACCCCACTTATTTCCAATCTATACTCAGATGGGCTTGCCCTGCAGAAAAATCGAGCTGACTAATTTAAATAGCAACCTTTTAGACATGTGTATTATGATCAATTAGCTACAAGTATTTATTTTACGTACACATAAGGGAAAATAAGCTTTGCAAATACAAAATTGGATACTAATGAGGGAGAATTATAAAAGGCTCATAATAGTTTTTAAACTTTTTTGATTGCTTTTAATCACACAATCTCACAGGTGTGCAAGATCAGATCTCTGAAATTCAAGCATAGTAGAAAACTACAAATGAGAAATGAAAGCAAACAAAAAGAGGAACAAACACAAAGCTTAACAGAAGCCAGAGGAAGGCAGAAAATACATTAAAGAAACACAGTTTGTTTGGCAGGTGTTCTTTTTTTCAGATACCAAATCATCACAGCGTAAATAAAGTCCAAGCTATAATGTCTAGTCAGCAACTTCCCACTCCTGTTTTAGTTCTCACTAATTTGAATATATGCAAAACAAGAGAGTCTTGTAGTTCTACAATAAGCTCTTTGCAACTCAACATAAAAAAAAGCAGACAGTTAAAAAGCAACATACCCTATTCCCAAAAACCAATAAAACACAACCCCTGCATAACCCCCCCCCCCTACACTGAGGCTGGACCACAGAAGCCTCTTCTGAAGTTTTCCTTCAGTTCCGAATCCGCCTGCTCAGTAATGGGCAGGAGCCAAATCTCTTAATTACCTCATGCAACCTTGGCAATTTTTCCCTTGCTTTGTGGTATTCAACCACACACTCCAGGCAGTAACAGAGATCATCATTGGATCCTTCAAGATCTTCCGGGGACAACCGTTTAGAAGCATAGCTTTTCAGGAACTCAGTGGTGTCAGAACCACTAGGTGTACACCATCGACATGTGCTCATTCTTTGGATGGAAAGAAGGAGGAATTAACAGAAGTCCAAAGACTGGAAGTGGCAAAATATTTCCTTTCAGCCACAATAGTACCTAATTTTCAAGTGTGATGAGTTTCAGGATTTATGTAACTCATTATCAGCATACATGCATGTGTTCTTGGATGTTCTTATATCATATAGGTGCATGCAATTAAACGAAGAAATACAGATTAAAGCATTAAATGAACATTACAGAAAAATGCCTACTGAATGGCAAACATTAAAAGTAAAGCACTAAAAAGACATTTCAAATTACATCATTTGCAAACTACAAAACAACATGTGAGAATTCACTTTACATAAAAAAAAACAACAACCCTCATCCACACTTAACACACACTTTCCAGAGCTATAATGCTAAAGTTCATTGTATTGCTTTACTGGTATCTGTGGTATCTAGGTCTAAGGAGTACAAAGTTTAATTAGCTTTTTCTTAATCTCCTACTAAAATATATAGGTCAACAAATCCCTGTTGTCAAAAGCAAAGGATACTTACACAGAACTTTCCTGTCTTCCTTCTTATTATACTTTGAAAGCATCATAAAATTCTCACCAGATTGTTTTCTCTAAAAACAAAAGTTCTTCACTAAGCAGCAATACAATCATCTCAGATCCTCCTAGTCTGAAAAACTCAACAGAATACTGGAAAAGCATGAACACTTGAACTAACTATATAAGAGGAAAACCAGTAATTGCTTCTGTTATTTAGCATAACAAGAAATGCAAAAAGGAAGTCTAGATAAAGCAAAACCATACACTTCTCATACATACATACAAAGAAAAAAACAGTTGTGGTATTTACCTTTGGAAAAGGAAGCTATTTGCTGTGCAGGTGTGCCAGGTCACATGGTGGGAAAGAGAACAGCGCTGCCCTGCAGCAAGGGAAGGGGGCTGACACCTTCAGCCATACATGCCCTCGAGTATAGCGCAGCAAAAGCAGTATCTTCAGTTAATACAGCCCCTGGTAACCAAGCCTTGATAGTATTTCAAAGATCTAGAGCAAAACAGTAATACCGCAAATCGGCTCAATTCACACGTTATAGACTAAGAATTGCTTTGGCGTTTAGATTAACATACTCTACGTTAAACGCACGTTTACTGACGTGATAACTATGATTTGCAACTGAATCCCTTCTGTGATTCAAAGCCGGGCAACAGAGTTATCTACCGCCTGCTCTTCCCACAAAAGCTGTAAAAATTTATCTCCGCGCATTAAGCAAGGAAATTGTTGAAACAAACCTAGGCGGATACATAAACCTCAGCTGCGGACAGAACCCTTTACCTGCAACGCTGGGCTATCGACAGACTTTAACGGCTGCCCACTGATGAGTATCGACACCTGCTCACAGAAACGCCGAAGCCGAGAGAGAGGGCGAAGGCCGTGTCTCCTTCTCGCTCGCAGCCGCCCCCAGCTCCTCGCCCCGGAGACACCCGGGCACTTCCCAGCAGCTTCCCCGCGAGAGCCCCGGGCTCACCCGCCGCGGCTGCTCGAAACGCCGCCTCCCCAGCAGCCTACCCCGTTCCCAGCACCCAGGGAGGCCGCCCAGGGCGGGGAAGGCGCCGTTCCCTTCCCGCCAAGCCAGGGCCGGCCCAGAGGGGCAGCGCCTCCCCTGAGGCGGCGTGAGGGAGCGGCACCGAGACAAAGGAGAAACCCCAGAGGTAAGGCGGCCTTCTCCGCGGTAGGCGGCAGGAAAAACCGGCGCGGTCACGGGAGTCGAGTCGAGTCGAGGCCCGGCCCGGCCCAGCCCGTCCCTCACCTCACGCCGCCGCTGCCGCCGCCACG
>NW_010972742.1:4218954-4231920 GCF_000737465.1 Haliaeetus leucocephalus | reverse complement strand
CGCTTCCGGCCCACCGGCGGAAGCGAGCTCCAAACCTTCTCCCTGCGGGCGGGGCCGCCCTCCTCGTGCGGCCTAAGCCCCGCCCCTTTCGGGGGAGGGGGCCGCGCCTTAAAGGGGCAGCGACGAGGGGAGAGGAGGGGGCGAGTGCGACGGGGAAACTGAGGCACGCAGGGAGGAGGGGGGAGCTGCGCAGTGGCATAAACGTAAGCGGTGTCAGAGCCCCAAGGAGCGCAGCCTCAAGGATAGAATTACCTAAGTACTAAAATAATAAAATCCCACCCCAAATCCACGATCAAACCAAGCGCGCGGAGTTCCCCAGCAGTCTGAAGCGAGAAGCTTCCTCACAGCCTCTGATGCAACGCGAACCTCTCCCACGTACAGCTCAGCAGCCCCCGCGCCTCTTCGCCCACACCCCGAAATAGGCGGGAGAAGGTTTTGTCACTGCTCGGGCCTGGGCCCTGCACGTCGCTGCTTCCACTTCGCTCGAGCCTTGTGTGCTGCCTCATCATCTACCGACCCTCCCGGTCACAGGGACAGCACCGTCCCCCAGCCTAGGGGGCTCTGAGGAATCAAAACACAGATTATTTGCCTTTCTTCAACTCCTTGTTTTAGACTTTACGGGAGGGGGGGGTGTGTGAAAAAGGCAAGTCCCTGTTTGATCTGCTGCTGCTGCCACCGTAACACTCCTCAACTTTGAAGTGCTTCTCTGCTGCAAACACAACTCTTGTAACCCAGCTGTCTCCGTCTTTGATAATGCCACACAGCCGAGAATTTTTTTCTTTAACACCATTCGGGCCATTAACGCGCCAGGAAAATGCTTGAAGCGACATATCTGCTTGAATCACCGAAGTTTTTAGGGGACTCACAGTGCTTTTTAGACTTGAAGGATCTGTCATGCTCTTATTTATAATGCAGCCTGATACACAAAGCTTTGTCAATGTTATTTCCCTCATCATTCTGCGGAGCCTGGTTTTTTTTTTAAACCTCTGCACAGAGTTTGCTCTGTTTTCAGTAATATTCAAATACCCACATGAAACAACTGACTCACCCACCTGCACTCCATGCACCTTTGTAAGATGATGGCAAAGGGAAAAGCTGCGTTCTTATGCCCTCCTAAGTGCCGTTATTCAGCAAATGGGAAAAGATTGGGTACTCCTCCTCCTCCAAACAATTATTTGCCCACGTGCAGATTACAAACACCACATCACCCAACAAGATGGGGGTATGGAGCTGTTTCCTCACCCCCTTCCCAGGGCTGCGGGGAGGAGGGACACAGCCTCTCCCTTTTTCCCTGCATGGAAGAGGCCAGGTCTGTGTTTTTGCCAAAGCAGCTAGTGTAGTGTTGGCTCTGAGTTCCTGCCCTGGCTTACTCATGTTACTTTGCAGAGAAACTGCTTTTAACAAGTATCACCAAGAATCTTCCTTGAGAAGTTTCTGTGACAGATACCCTTGACGCCTAGTTGTACTTCGGTTCGAGCTCATGCCCTGTGGTGAACCTGCAAGCTGGAAAGCTCCTGGCTCATGTACAAGGAAGTGAAGGTGCCTCTGAAAAGTATTTCAAAAGGCGGTTTTGGAAGCCCAAAAATGCAAGATAACTGAAGTACAGAACAAGATATCAGGGCTAAAATGAAGCCATCTATCTTGTCCGTACTATTGAGTAGCAGCCAGCTACTTCGCTCTGTAAATATTACCATCGGGATGGGCCCAATGTGAGCTCTCCCTGAACTGCAGCTGGACTGCACGCCAGGGCACTCTCCCCTTGAGCAGGGATGCTTCTCATGGTTTCAGATTCCTTACCTGAGACTAAGATCCTTTCTTGCCCAAGGCGGAGAGAGCCTTTATGACAAATCCTCAGTAAATGACTGATAGCATGCTGAATTAATACTAATGAAACATTACTGATCCATGTAGTTACTCAATATTTATTATTATAAACTTTGTACAGATAATTCCATTGCACATAAACTACTGTCCAAGTCTAAGACTGGACCTAGCTGTACCTAGGCTCCATCTGGAGTTTAGAAAGGAAGGGGTTCCACTCTGAACCTCGTGACTCAACAGGAGAATCTTCCTTACCCTTTGCATCTCCAGTCTCTCTGTGAATCATCCTAACTCAATTCTAACTCAATTTTCCTTTGTGTGTTTCTTCCATGCAGTAATTAATAAGGTGAACCTTGCCATCAAACTTACTGAACCTCAGTAAACCACTGTTAAACTTTGTTAAATTCCATCGAATTTATTGAACTCTGTCAAATTATTATTTTACCTCAATAAGACATATTGCTGCTTCTGTATTTTGAGTGAGGTGTGTTCCACTCATCCATGAGTTTCCCTTTAAAGCAAAGGATAAAATAAATCTCTTTATGGAGGTAGAAGTTTACCTCTGGGATATCTACTCTACAAACTCTACAGCAATGCAATCATTTGTGCTCTAGCCTGCAGAAAATTCAGAGGATCTCCATCTTCCAGGAAAAAAACAAAACAAACTTGAAAAACACAAACCACTTAGATTCAAAAATTCAAGTTCTTCAGCTTTTAACCTTCAAACCCGTAAGGCAACAGAAGCAGGTCAAAGACCTAAGTGCAAGGGAGCTGGTACTCATTTCCTTCCCCCCACCTGATTTCATCTCTTGGCTGGAAAACTTACCCTTATACCGGTGGCTGATCTCATAGGGTGTCCTGCCTGTCTCACAAAAATTACATTATTTTTTTTTTCTATCTTCAGAGAGACTAGAGCCAGACACAGTTAAATATGGCAAGTTATCATTTAACATCCTTCGTTATAAGTCACAGTCCAGAAGAACCTCCAATAAAGCCTTTATTTCAAGCCACTGGAAGTTCTGCATTTTCAAAGACAATTATTAAAGAAGGGAATTCTCACTTATCAAAATGACCATCAAAAAGTAGTATGTCAGAGACCACCTTCTTGCATTACTTTCTAATAGAGCATATAGGAAATATAAACAAGCCATACAAATACTTTACACACAAAGATGTTTTGGGGTTTTTTTGTTTTTACATTCACTCGGTCAATTTACAAATAATCACTCCAGGCAGATAGTTAAAAATATCATACAAAGACATGAGTACAACCTCTGTCTTATCCCTCAATTTTCTTATTAAAAAGTAGACAGTCTCCTTGGCACAATAAAAAAAATATATATGTATGTATATATATACACTGTATTTTGTCTCTGTATTCCAAATATTAACAAAAACATTTTAAATGCATTGTTCTGGTTAGCATGAAATGACATTACAATTTGTGAATAGTAATGGACAAAAATCCCTTTTCTCTACAAGTGCTGATAAAAGTATATGTCAAAAATAAAAATCTGTTGCTTTTAAGAACAAGAAAGAAAAAAAGCTGTGCTGTTTCCATCAACCAGATGGAAAGATGTCAGATGTTTCAGATGTCTTCAGATTTGTCTATTACAGAGATTTAAAAGCAAATTGAAAGCCTTTACCCAATTCTATTAATTTATTTTTTTAAATGATTTACAATTCATTAAAGTTCTGAAAACCAAGTTCATGCACAAAGGGTAAACAAGCAGCTTTCAACTCCACAGAAAACAAAGCAGTGGAAAAAATACTATTTTTAAGACATTCAGAAAGCAACTTGAATGCTTAAATGAAGACTGCTAAAACCAGAGCTAAACTAAGGTAATAAAAGGTGGCCCAAAAACCTGTATTTACCTCAGTCTTCAATATGAAACAAGAAAATAAGACATGCATGTCTTTACTTTTTCCATTATTAGATAGCCTGTGTACCTGCAGTTGTTGATCTGTGCCCACTTTCAGCCAGATCCATTTTGCAGTTAAATAGGCAGACCAGGAATTGGTTTTAGGGCAGTCAATTAATCACTGTGTTCACTGGAGTCAAAAATGTCACTGAGTCGGAAAGCCTTCTTCTGTTGCCTGGCTGCTGAATTGTCAGAACTAAGGTGTTTCCCCTTCTTTTTTTTCAACTGTTGTTCAAGTTCTGGAAGTTTCTTTTCAAAAAGATAATCAACAATTTCTTTAAGGGAAAAAAAAAAAAAAGAGAAAAAAAGTAGTTTTAATTGGATCTGTAGGGGAACTGGATGCCTAGGGGAAATGGGATCTCACCAACAGAAATTATTTTGTTGGTGTTAAATGCAAAATATCTCACTATTCTGTAATAATCGCAATGGATGCAAAGTAGATCAGACATACATACATGCAAAGATACATTAAAAAAGCACAGTCATAAAACTTTTAAAGCCAAGGTATTACAAAGAAGAGGTTCATAAGCACTGCATGAAGATGACATTGACAGTAAACTGTTATTAAAAAAAAAAAAAGCATTTAGCAAAGTAAGTATAAAGCCTGAAATTTTAGCCAATTTACTTAGGAGAAAGCTAACTAAGAAAGAATTGAACTAGAATACATATCCTCTTAGATTCAAGCAAAAACCTTAAGGAGTATATACAAACAGCCAGGATACTGACCAGAAAAAGTCTTTTTTTGCCAAGAAGGGACACAGGAGACCTTTAGCTTATAAAATTTTGCTTGAACATAGGCTCTAGGGACATCTCTGGAAAGAGAAGAGTTCAAAGAATTAGTGGTGCAAGGAACTATTACAAAGTTTAGCTGTTACTGAGTTATCCATTCATGAGAGTGACGCCAGTCAAACAATATCTTAGCTTTAGGTAGAAAGGCTGGATTTCAAATCCTAATTAAAACAGTTTTTCAAGACAGTAATTCCCTTTGAAGGTAAGAACCTAAACTATGCCATCATACATATGTATCGTATGTTTAGTGAAAAGAAATAGTAAATGAAACTGAAAGTATGTGGGAAAAGGAAAAAAAAGCCTTGTGGAGAAACAACAGCATTCCCGATATTGGTAATTTCATATTCAACACTTACTTTGTTTGGAAGAAGACTATATTGTATTACACATTCCTATAATTATCCTTTTCTTATGTGTTGATTAACACCTGGAAAAGTCTTTTATCAAAGACTTTAGCACAGACTGCGTAACACAGTTCTAGTACACAGAATGTGCTAGGAATACAATGAGAGCTGCCTGAAGCAGTTAAGAGTAAGTTTCAGCGCTTATAGGCACGGTTTATTGTTCAGTACTATGCAAGTATATACAACTGTACGTTACCAAACAAAATTACATTTTCTATAGTTCCAGAGGTCTAAGAACTTTAACTCCTTTATGGAATTTTTAAGACCGTCTGTCTCAACTATCCTTTGTATCCACAAAAAGAGGAAAAAAAAGGTTTACCCAATAGTATTACTGAGTTCTTCCCAGTTTACTTCATTAGCATCCTCCACTTGCATTTCATACAACCTGTGAATATAATACAGAAGCAGTTTGTAGGCAGAATTCAAGAAATAATTCAATAATACTCACAGCTTCCCCAGGCACAAGTCACAGGGCATTTAGTCCAAAGAAAAGAGTAGTTGCAAAACGTGTATGAAACTGAAGGCATGCCATTCCCACCGTGCAAGCTTTTATAAACACAACTCAGAACAGTAAGAGATACAAAAACATTCCACTACCTCTGAACTATACCTTTTAATAAGATTGATCTTGGCCTCTAATCTTTTGGTCCCCCTATATAACTGCTGCCCTTCAGTCATCTTCTTTGTTAAAATTGTAGTCCTTTGAAAACAAACAAAAAAAGGTTTCTATCATTTCAAGAAATTCCAAGGATCAAAAGAAGTGTCTTCAAGATGCTACTGCTGCCACAGAGAAGCAGAAATCAGGCTTCACTATCACAGCAAGAAGAAAACTTAAAACTTACTACAGCTAGCAGAGTTATTTATTTGTCTCAGACACATTTGCAATGCCTCTTTTGTAGTCTACAACCTGTTTATTACCTATCTTACCAAACAGTCATCATGGTACAACCAGTTTTGCAGAATAGAGTTAAATACTCCCCAAAACACATTTTATTATCTCAATTTAGTATAAAACCTTACCATTTCTGTTTACATTGTCTCCAATATCGTGTTCCCACTTTAGCTTCAATCTCAGTCCATGGTAATCTCTGGTACAGTTTCTCACGGTCAATTGAGAGATCTCTATTTGACTTTTCCAATGAGGAAAGCGAATTTGCATCTTCCATTTCCATTCTTTTCCTAATCACCTCCTCCACCGCATGCATTAACTTCTGGGTCTCTTCCTTTGACCAAGGACCATAATTAATAGCTAAAATTGAAAAATAATGTTAAGGCATAATTTATCATAAATCATTAGGGGAAAAAAAGGCAAAAGAACAAATGCTTCACTTTGCATTATTCTTATTTACCAGACCAGCTTCTTAACAGACTTCCTAGAAACTCTTCTGCATACCACATTTGAGAGAGGAGTTCAGCCTAATCACTAAAGAATAGCACTGATCCCTAGCTTCTATCTTTTAAAACCTGGTTGCCAAATTCCTCCTGCCCTCCCCCTGAAAGCATCTATTTAGATGTCAGTTCCATTTAATAAAGAGCTGTATTTGTTCCACTTCTTTTTCCTTTTCTGTGAGAGACTGTTCTTATCCCTTCCATATGAAAATGCAACCAGTGGTCTGGAAAAAAGAACCACCACCACAAATTAATTAAGAAAAAAAAAATCTACTCTAGGGATTTTTTCCTAAAGGTTAGGGCACATACAACATACGGTTAAAATAATTTCTCTAATTCCAATACACGGAATTAATTGTTTTTCTTAAAATTACATACCCGACTTGATTTCAGAGTATTTCATAGCAACTGAGAGGTTAGAACGGGACATCATCTCGGAAATCTTCTTCCAATCATTGCCATGCATAGCATGATACTTCTTTAATTTTTCTTTTTCTTCCTTAGTATACCTGGTTGAAGAAATGGGCGCAGCTTAGCTGTAAATTCAAACCATTCCAATATCTTAGAAGAGCTGTAATCTCTACAGGCGTTTTCAATGTTACTCATCACTACCATTTCGAGTCACACTTTAGAACAGAGGAATTGATAAGGACTAGTCAGAAAAATGAACTGTCAATTAAGTCACATTAACTGGCACAAATGGGAGAGATGATCTTCATTTATATACATTTTTAATGCACAAATAAACATCAGAGACCGATATTAGCATTCAGAAACTCTTTCAAATTACTCGCTTACCTCCCTTTATAATTATTTGGGTCAAACATCTTCCTTGCTCGATAATATATCAGCCTCCAGGGTCGTGGTATGCCCTCAGCTAGAAGGCAAATGATTCATTTTTAAGAAACATTTCTCACATTGGTGAGGCCACTTTTAAAAAAAAGCCAAAACAAACCCAAAACCCAACAACATACATATTTCATGACCATGCTGTCAATGACAGATTCCCTCCATTCAAGAGAATGTACTCTACAACACTTCAGTAACTGCACAGGAAATAGTCTGAATGGAATCTCCCGAGGAGTTTCAAAGATGTAATTGTTGTGACCGTGGTAAGATTGTGAATGCTGATGGCTAGTAAATAATTGTGTACATGCCTGCATACATGTGGGTGAACATAAAAAAATTGAACTTTTGAACTCTCAAGCACAAACCTGCTACTCACTAGCTACAAACTGTATGGACTGGCTGTACATTTGATCCAGATGTAATTAGAATTTAACTAACATATTGAACAGTCGCATTAATAGAGAGGCATGAAACAGCCACCAGTCAGGAGGCTGATGAGATATTGTGCTTCTGCATATAGACTATTTTGACTAGGAAAAGCAGGGACTGAGGGCATCCAGCAAAACCAAAGTGAAGGTCTTGGCTGAAGCTAAGATCCACAGAGACCAATACCTGGGAACAAATAACAGTCTTGGTCAGCAATGCCCAGGAGAGGTGACTGCAAGCAAATCACATAACCCTGACATGACTTTCTGCCCAATTTTCCCAGACCAGGAGCAATCTCCCAGATTGGAAGGGAAGTCAACATCAGGCAAATGTGACAATGCAGGAGGGAATGACTGTGTATGTGAAATAATCAAGGAGGAACAAATCTGTAGTCTCATTGATCCTTAAATAAATGCTAGTATCCAAATCCATTACAGGTTGTCATTTACTCCCGTCTTGCCTATGCTGATGATACAGAACAAACACAGAACAGAAAGCCACTGAGAAAGTGCACTGAGTAGATTCATCAGAGATGTCATAAAATGAGCATGTTTGCCACATGAAGCATAAATGTTTTCTAGCCAAGAAAAGCCCAACAAAATGAGTAAAGAGGAAGAGAAGAGATGATCCTCCTGCAAACAGAATCTTAGAAATAAGAATTTTGTTTTCTTCAAGTCTTGGAAAACTAGCTACTTTGGCTAATGACATAATTTCTTTCAGTTTCTGCCATTGCTCACTCAGTCCTGAACCTGCCACCTATATATGTGCTCTAAGAACAGTTGACAGTTTCAGACAGGACTTAATCACACCTCTCATTAATAAGTCACTATGCTTAATTATATAGCCTAGCAAATAATGCACCTTAAGCCATAAAGCCCAAATGCAAGTCTGAAAGTCTGTAAGTGCTGCTGGTCATGATGATATTTTAATCTCTAAACTCTTCACACCCGAGAAAAGATAGGAAGAATGGTATACCGTACAGATTATCAACTATATAATCTCAGCAGCACGCTCCTTTTTTGCCAAATTTAGCAACATTAGTGCTTTTCAATTAAAAAATTATTTTAGAAAATACATCGTGTTATGACCAGGTTGTGGAATGTAACGTTCAGCTATTTGAGAAGGAACTTAAATACTTACAAAGTTTTTCACAAAAAAGATGTTC
The DNA here is from genome assembly GCF_000737465.1 of Haliaeetus leucocephalus. NCBI lineage: Eukaryota > Metazoa > Chordata > Aves > Accipitriformes > Accipitridae > Haliaeetus > Haliaeetus leucocephalus. The sequence goes on along the minus strand of NW_010972742.1, from coordinate 4,223,155 downwards.
TGCTTTTAGGCGACTGATAGTTTCTTTATCTTCTGGATACCTTGAGGTAAACAGGAGTTTTTCAGCACTGTCTATTCCAGTAATTGATAAGAACTCTTCCACATTTTTCCGGATTTGATTATTTTCCTTCTGGGAAAATCTGCCAAACTTGACAGCAATACCTAAAATATACAGAAAGTTTTATTTAAGGAGGAAGGGGAAAAAAAAAAGAAAAAAAAAAATCAAACCTCAAGTACCATCTCTTGTACATTACATTTCAGGTTTTAGCAAACATACAACAAAAGATCAACAAATTCAAAAGGTGAAAAAAGGAAACTGAAAGAGACAAAACAAGAGTTTGGAGCAGGTAATTTACGCATACACTTTGGACTGTAATTTGACAATGAAGAAGTAAATGCTACAAACCAGAGAAATACAAAATACGTCTATCAGAATGAAGTGAACCAGACTCTATGGATGTGACATAAATTATATAAAAAGTATTTTCCCTCTGCCAAAACATTAGCACAGCTGCACAGTCCTTCCTCACTGCAACAATATTTTGGAGAGCTCACCTTGTTTTTTAAACTCTTTAAACCTCACTAGGTCTCTTCCAGCCATCTTCCTGATTGAACTGTCAGATATATTCCTCACATGAGGAATAAACTCTTCCAATTCTTGTTTTGCAGTATCCAAATCCACAGCTGAACACAAGGTAAAGTCCAGGCACTCTTCATCATCCAGACTAAGCTCATCGGAGGCTGCCATTTCAGTAAAGGAATTATTCTGGTCCTTCTTTCTATTTGGTGCCGAGGGTTCTGGTGTCCTGATATTTAAAAGAAAACACAAAAAAACATAAAATAAAATACACCACTCAAACTCCAAAACAGAGATTGTTAGAATCTCTACCATTAAAAGAATGAACACGTTCATTAATTAAAGCACAAGAACAATACTTCACACACCCACCCCCTTGTATTTCCAACCTTTTAACATAGACATAATTTATTACTGAATTTCTGTACTTAGAATATTCAAAGAGCTTACTGAAGTTTTGAAAATCCACACCTTTCCCACAAAACTCTCACACATGGACATACAGAAGATATAGTGTCTCTTGCTACCACTGGCAACACAGAACTTTTCCATCAGTCTCTTGCTAGTGCTCTTACTGTGGGTTCTGGACACTGTAAAAGCACCAAGAGCTACTTACATGAGCATTTGGTTGTACAGAACATTAAATTCTTTAGTTGACCTTACTAGTAGCTTGGTAAAAATGCATATATTCACCATAAATACCTACTTTAACAAATTAAATCCCTTTCTTTCCACCCCCCACCTCTTTTTTTTTACTAAATGTGAATTGCTTGCACATAAATTATTTCTATACCTACAGTTTTTAAATAGGAGAAAATGTTCTACATTGAAGGGAATAGTAGTATATTCTCACAGATTTTCATTCTATTTTCACAAGGTAACTAAGCTTTTAAAGTAGGTGTCTATAACATCTCAACATACTGTAAAGGTTTCTGAAGTTGTTTTTAAAAATACATACAAAACAGACTGAAGAAAAATCTGGGACCCAAATAACGTGATAGAAACATATTTGGGGGTTGGGCAGAAGAGGAAAAAAAATAAACAAAAGCACAAACAAAACCTAAACTTACATTACATCAGATTCTGACGAGCTTTCTTCCCTGACAAAAGCGCTGCTTTTTTTCGCCTTTCTAGCATGCAGTGGAGTTTTTTGAGGAGATCGATCAGCTGCTTTAGTCAGCTTAGAAAAATTAGCAGGTACAGGCATAGAATCATCACTCAAGGCAGGAGAAGCATCACAGTCACCATCTTCATGCCATTGCTGGGGCATTGCCACACCACCCTCTTCTGTAGGTAAAGGCAACACTGTGTCTTCCCCTTGCCTCTTCTGCTCTGGTGATGACATCAGTGATGGGTAAACGGTTACATCTGTGTCTTCTTGCATATCTTGGGTACTACTGCCTCTTTTCTTCTTCTTCTTCTTTTTTGGTTTTTGATGGTCATTGTTATCGTGTGTTTCTGAGGCAGGCAGGTCACATACCTCATCCTCTTCAGGCAACTTTTCTTTTCTTTTCTTCTTAACAGCTTGTTTCAGATAAACATAATCAGCATCCATGTCCTCACAACCATCAGTGCTATGCTGATTTATTGTGACACAAGTTACATCACTTTGCTCATCTGTACTATCATTATACTTCCGCTTCTTTTTTTTCTTTTTCTTTTGCGAAGCATCCACTCCAGTTTCATTATTAATTTCATGTTCCAGTCCTACACAAGAATTATTTAACAAAGACTGTTGCTGCTCCCCCTTGTTTTTCGTTTTTTTCTTCTTTTTACAGCCTTCATCACTCTGTGCTGCTTGGTCTTCAAACAGCAGTGGAGAAGGACAGCTAAGCTCTGCATTTTCTGTACTCTCTCCTTCACCATTTTCATGTTTCTTATTGTATTCTTCATCGTTTCTCTTCTTCTTCTTCTTCTTCTTCTTCTTGAAAAAATCCTGAACTTGAAAATCATCTGCCCTTGCTTCTTCTGTCATATTTTTTCTTATCTTAAATAAAAGATATGAGTTTTACTCAAGTGCTATCATTTAGGTACCGTTACACACAGTTACACAGGAAAAAAAAAATCCACCCCAAACATTAAAATACTATGGAACTACTCAATATTACCTTAGAAACATACACTTACTTTTCAATCCAGCTAATTTTGCAGAGTGACTACAAAAAAGCGACACCTTCTTCATCAAACAGATGTGCATCACAGCTGTATTCAACCTTAAAATTTCCTTCCTATAAAAACAAGGATACCCTTTAATAACTATTAGCTTTAAGTTGACTTTGCATAACTAAGCAATGACAGTAAGCAACAACAGACTGCTATATTCAACCCTGCTTTCAGCACTGAAACAGCAACAAGCTAAAAGTAATAAAGAAATATTAAACTAATCAGCACTAAAATCAAGTTCTCTAGTTAGAGGCTTCTGGCTGGCGTTGCTCATGTTCAAACAGGCCTAAACTTAGCCAGGACCTGACAGCTCCAGCCGACTCTGTAACCAGAACAAATCTACTCCTGGAAACTACGGATTTACACAGAGCGGGCAGGAAGTATTTTTTAACACATCTTCTACGGCCAGCACACAAAAAACACGTACAAACCAACATTCTGTCATCTCTGAGACACGACACCTTAAATTTCACACCCCCCAACACCGTTTCCAGCGCTGGCCGGTACCAGACATCACCTCCCCACCGCAGCTGCCCCGAAACCCCTGCGGGCAGACCCCAAACCACGCACCGCCACGCACCTCGCCCCACCGCCCTGCCTAGAGAGCTAGGCCGCGGAACACGGCCCCACGGCACCCTCTACGCGGAGCCACGTCCCACCCACCGGCCGGCCCGCCGTTACCCTCCGCCACCCTCCGGGACCACCGAGAGAGGCACCCGAAACAACCCCAGGCCTCTCGGTGGCACCGGGGTGGGCCGAGGCGGGGCAAACCGCGGTCCCCTCAGGGCCCTCTGACGCTCTCCCCCACCGGCCTCTCCCCCTCCCCGGCCTGCACAACTCGTCCCGCCGCCCCCACGGGCAACAACCCTCCCGCCCAGCCGTCGCCCACCGACCCGCCACACGCGCTCCCCCGCCGTCCGCGCGCAACACCGCCCCCCACAGCACCCGCTACCGGACTCTCCGTTCCTTCCCGCCTTCCCCCCCCCCGGCCCGGCGGAAGCGGCCCCAGCCGGACCCAACAAACCAACGGACCGACGGCGTGAGGGGGCGGTTGCTAGGAGACGGGGCACCACCACCCTCCTCACCCACGTTCACGGGTGGAAGCTGCAGCTCCGCGGCCAAATCCTCCCGACCCCCCGCCGGCGGGGCTGTTCGCCTCAGCCCCGGCTCTCCCCCCGCCGTCCCCAACCTCGGCGCGGTGCTGCCCCGCTGGTGACATGGCGGGCGGTGGAACGGCGGCCCCGCGGCGGCCGCTGACTCTGCCTGAGGTGGAGCCGGGCAGCGAGAACGAGCGGCTGGGGGTGGCCCGGGACAGCATGCTGCGAAACCCGCTCATCCTCAAGGTGAGCCCCGGGGGCCACCCGGTCCCTTCCCTCCGTCCCCGCTCCTTACCCGGGCACGGCCACCCACCCCCGCCCCATCCTAGCGCCGGTAGCGGCGAACAGGACCCCGGGGGGGGGGG
>NW_010972742.1:4176802-4218934 GCF_000737465.1 Haliaeetus leucocephalus | reverse complement strand
AAGCAGCTCCAGACCCCCGCGGGCACACAGCGGAAAAGTTTCCCGTTAAAGCACCTGGAGGGTGACAATGGTTGAAAACGGGGGGGGGGGGGGGTTACCCCAATAATTTATATGACAAGGAAGGAAAAAATGCGTTTTCTCACTGCTCCTTCGTGATCTATCACCGTTGAACAGCCGGTAGCCCCGGGATGGTGACGGGCAGCAGCGTGAGGTGGGTTTTCCCTCCGAGGGAAGGGTGTCAGGGGACAGGGACTGAGATGTCAGCGAGGCTGCTCACTGCCAACCCCCCCCCCCCCAGCGGGGGGGTCCGGGGGCGACCCACAAACCCTAACTGCCGAAATTAGGGTTTGTAGACAGGCTGTGGCAGTTACGGTCACTCCACAAACTCCTGACACTTCTCATTTTACCCCGTTCCGCTCGTATCCCTGTCTTATGGATAGGCTGAGCTTCGGGTGAGCCTTAGAAAGCTTCAAGCATCTCACTTCGGCTCCCTCCTCCTAATCAACACCCACAGAAAAATCACGCTTTAAACCCCCCCACTGCCTTCCCTGGAGTCTCGTCGTGTGTGTGTGTGTCCCCCAGCAGCAGCTGAAGTACAGCTCTCGTCCCCTGGATGGCACTCGCCGAATAGCTTCGTGCCCTAACCAGCTCTTTCCGATCCCAGTCCCCAGCAGGGACACGCCGCCCACCCGGTACCGACCCCCCGCCTCCCCGGTGCTCGGGGGCCGGGATCGTTGCTCTCAGGGTGCAGAGGGAGAGAGAAGGCGGCTGCAGCCCCCGCCAGCCCCCCCCACCCGCAGCGGGCACCGAGAGGTTTGACCAGTTGTACTTTTCCTCTTCTCCTGGTGAGGGCAGCCAGTTCTGCTCAAAAGTGGTGGGTTTCCCCCAGCAGACAGCGGGGACGTTTAAACCGCGGCGGTTCCGCCGGTGCTGCGGTGGGTAAACTCTTCTATTCCCTTGGTAATCGGACCCCGGCAGTGGCAGGCTCGGAAGTCGGCCGTAAAATTTTGGAATATCACAGAAAATTTGAGTCTTGCAACACTGAACCTCTTTCTTCCCCCAGCCCCGAAACTCTAAAAATCAATTTGGAAATTATACTAGGAAGGCAAAAAAAAAAAAAAAAGTAGTTTTTGTGTCATAACTCAAAAGCAGCTTCACTTTTTCAAATCCAAAACTTCTATTTTCTTTCTTTTCTCTGGATCCCGTAAGTTTGAGAGGAAGTGGCGGTATCTTTGCTTAGAAGTGACATCGGGGTGAAGATTTCCTCACCCAGCTGCACCCCAGAAAGGGCTGGACAGACATAGGCAGGGCAAACCTCCTCAGGATGGAGGCAGCTGCACTGCTGGGAGGGAGAGGAGGCAGCCCTGCATCTTCCTCATCCTTCCAAACTGTTTCTGCCTTTCTTAGAAAAGTGTGCTATTAAGTATATTTTTAGGTGATACATGAAGATGAACCAGAAGAATATGTAATTATATGACATTTAAGGCATGCTAGGGCATAATTGTAGGGACTGGGTTGATACTACTTATTTTCACGATGCCTTTACATTCCTTACATTGAAATAGGTATAAACCACCAGTCAGTGCCGTAAATCCCAGGTCTATGAATATAACACTGGGGTAATCCTATGAAGGGCAGCTCCTCTCCTGTAGTGTGTATGTTGCAGGTAGATTATATGCGGTCATTAAGATTATGTTGATTTATGTGGGAGTTTTGCCTGTCTGGACGGGAGCATTCGGCTGAGCGCTGTCTGTCCCTAGAGCTCAGTTGATGTCTTCTCCCCTCGGGTCCAGCAGTTTGCTCAGCCCCAGCTTTAAGGCTTGAGTTTTTTCTCAGCATAACTGTTGCAGAGCATCCTGGCAGTGGGAATTCTGAGCAGTTGTAAATCATGGGGAGGTTTAATAAGACCCAATCTGGGTTTCTGTTGTCTGGCCAGGTGAAACTAAAATTTGAGCAAGTTTTGAGAAAAAGTAGTGTTAAATTTTAGCATTCTGACAACTTCCATTCTCTGAGGGCTCCTTGTAGGAGGGTATCCTTCACTGTAAGCCAGCCAGTAGGGATGTAAAGAGATCTGCATCCACCTGATGCAATCCTTTAGCACGAAGTAACTGGGCTATTAACAGGGATACTTTTACTCTTGGAACCATCGGTAATTTCACCTCATGGTAAGTCATATTTTAAAGTTTGTGCAGTAAATTACTGACACCCTGCCAACTGCCTGCCCACACTGCATCACGCCCCACTGAATGCTGAATTTACCAGGGTGTCCTCCGCTGCCAGGAGGTGATGGTGACAGGATGGCAGTTTACTGGATAACCGCTGGCACTCGGCCAGTCCCGCTTGCTGGTGCACGCACCAGTAGTGGCATACTCACAGCGTCAGCCCTCTGCCATGTCTCCTCTTCATGCTTCCAACTGCAGTCTGGGATCTCTTCCCCCTACTTCCCAGGAGAGCTCTGGGGATCAGGCATTTTGGAGAGAGCTGCCCAAGGGGATGGCCAGCAGCTCCCAACCCTCATGCTGTGCAGTGTCACTTGAAAACCAAGGACACAAAGATGGTTTAGAAGAAAGGGACAAAAGGTTTTGAGACAAATGCTGCTTGGACAAGTGCTTCTGGCAGCTGTGGGAGGGCACTGAGGAATGCACGGCTCCAGCAGCTACGATTAAGGTTCACCAGACAGCAAATACACAAGAACCTGAGGCCCAGCAGTGATGGATGGGACACTTAGTCCCTGCTCTTCCTCCAACTAGCCCTCAGTCCCCAAAACCCTAGTGTAAGTGTGACAGACCTCCTATACTTTGCAGCAGCTAACAACAGGATCCCCTACTTTCTCTCCCAGTTCTCTAGTATCTTCTAAATGAGGCACCGTGTATCCAAACGGAGACCACTGCACAGCCAACTGCCCGCATTTCTGGCTGACCCTCCCGCCTCAGCTCTGCCCAGCCCCATACCCCACCATGATGTGTCTACACATGCTGGCTATCACAGATTAAAACCATCATCTTTTCACATAAAGATTTCTAGGGATGAATGCTCTATTTTTTCTCTGGTAGAATGTATTATGTGTTTTAATTAATCAAGGAATTAATTTAGTTTATCAATATATATTTGCTTGCAGCATAAAACTGAGGCAAATATTTCATCTACTGATGCCAGTAAAAATCTGAGCAAAGCATTTTTGGTTTGTTTGTTTTTACCAGTAAAAGCCTTAGCCAAGCACTTTTTTCAGTACAAACTTACTGAAAACTACTGTGTTACAAAAATAAGCCAGCTCTGGGCAGGAAAAAAGACTTCTCCACGTTTAACCCTCAGCATGCCTGACATGCACTCCAGAAAAAGTGGCCCACACCAGTTTGGTTACATTTATATTAACATCTTTTAGATAATATGCCATAATTAAGTTCAACATATCGCTGCCAAAGTCATTGTGTCACCAGCCTGGAGTTGGACATATCCCTGGTGTGCGAAGGTAGATGGGAAGTCCCAGCTGCCAGACCCACGTGCCAAAGCATCCTCTTACTTGTTCAAGTGCGGCCAGGGGACACGCAGAAAGCAGGGAACTGCTCTCCATGAAACACCTTCAGAGCTGAGAGGCATCCAACTCACCCTCAGAGCCCCAACCGCAGCTCTCAACATTAAAAAGTTGTTTCACAACTGGCAGTTCGGAGGACGAGGAGGATGGTGACGGTACTTTGCTGGCAGGAAAAGGCTGGTGCCAGGTCTCAATCCCAGTCATCCAGGCTGCAGGAGAACCAGATTTAACAAACAGAAGTTTTCAGCACTGCTGGAATGCACAATATTTGTTTTAAAAGCTTATTATTTACATGACAACTGATGCCAGGCTTTTTTTTATAGGTCTGAATGCCAGGCTGTTTGGGGTTCATCTTCCCAAGCTTTTCTCTCCAGCCTTGAAGGCTGCAATTTTTTCTTTTTTCCAAATAAGATCGAACAAAATCCACAGGACTCAGGCAATAAAATTCCAGCAGGTACAGTCTCCAGAAGAATATATGATCCAAAAACTCAGAAAACCCACAGAAATCAGCACACCGATAGCCTTGGTTTTGGCAATCCCAGCAGAAGAAGGATTAGCTAGGCCAGGGAGGCTGAGCTGCCTTTTTTAGTGGAGGAAGGGGACACACGGGAGCCTGCTCCATGCCCAGGGAGAGCAGCTCGGTGTGGGTGACAGCAGGGCACCAGCCAGGTGGCTGTGGGACTCCACTGACTACGCGGGTACCAAGTAAAGGCAGAAATCACTCACCATGTTTTTCTTTTTCTTTCATGCCTATTGAACCTTAACATGAAGTATTTCTGAGCCATCTGACTTGTCACAGAGCAAGGCACTGCTGAGAGTTGTTGCAAATTCATTTTGGTTTCTGGAATGATCCATAGGAAGGACAGCTAAGAAAAGCAAGTAGGGGCATTTTATCAAACTAAAATTGTGTCACATCGTGGGGAAAAAAAAAAAGCTCTAATTATGCAAGAGACAAACACGGACAAATGGATGGTGTGAAAAAGAATATTACAACTTTGAGTTGTAAAGTGCGTGCATCACAAACATCTCTTGCAACAGCAGTTACTGAAAGGGCAGGTTTTCCATCACTCTGGAGTTGAAGCTTTTATTAATAGACCTGCATTGTGGCTGTAACAGGGCTTTTACATCTGAATGTTGTGCTCAATCTTTGAGCCTTTAACCCTCACCTTCCTTTTTTTTTTTTTTTGTTTTGTTTATTTTTAAAACCTTCTCTCCAAATCCACTCATCTTTTTAGCTCTCCTGGCACCAGTATAGCGAGGAGCCAAGGTGATCCTGGAACGATGCTCCCATCTCTCCAAGCCCTTTCTCAGGGCAGAGCCAGGAGGCACCACTCACCTTCGTAATCGTCATCCACCTTTGTGCAAGGACTGCTAACCTGCACAGGAAGGGAAGGTGATAAAATAAAGGCTTCCTTAAAAACATACCCATCGCTGGATGCTCAGGGAGCGGCTGTACAAGCCATCAGAAACCATGCAGGTGTAGTGCCTGCGTGACGGCTGGGACTGACAGAGATCAAAATCATTCCATCTCTACAGAGCGCAGGTCCCAGTGGTCTCCATCATCTCTGCAGCATACCTCTGCTCTCCTCGAGTGATCTGGGGGTGCAGCCGAGATCTCACAGCTGCTTCCATGTTGACCAAGAGCCCCAGGTGTGGCAAACTCCACTGACGACATCACAGTCCTGCCAGGCAGCTTCCAGAGCATTTGGATAACTTCCCTCAGGTGTTAACTTTGTTAATTTAAATAACTCTCTTCCCTCTCAGCTGTTTGGAATCGATGCATCTATTGAAAACTTGGTAGGAGACCAGATTTTAGTTTGTCTGTCTCAGGTGAATAACCCCTGTAACACAGAGCAGAGTAGCCACAAGTACTGTGAGCAGTGTTTAGAATCAGGTCGTCTTTTATTTGGTGTTAATTATACTATTTACCTCAGATCACTACATGTGCTGAGCATCCTGCCTTCTGTGCTTGCTGCCTGGGGACGCTGAGGATTAATTAGTGTTTATGCAGCATTTTGTGTGCTTATTACTATTATTATAATATCACTACTACTATTATATTTTTGCAATCTAAGGCCAGTGTTGTGCTTTTAAAAATGTATTCAGAAATGTCTACACAGTACAGCTTAATAATTCATTAGAGAAATAAACTAATGAAGGGCTGGTTAGTCATATAATCATTAGGTTTGGTTCTGAGCTTTGTCACTCCAATATTCCAACTTCTAAGGGTTTTCTTCTCAGCATGAACTCATTTAAGATTTTAAATGAATTATTTGGTACACTAAAAATTAAACTCCTTATGAGCTTTAGTGCCCTCCCATATTTTGCACAAACACCACTGAAATAAATAAGGCATTACCAAGAGGCAAGTAAACATTCTGCATGAATAAAAGTAGTGGGGTTTTCTCCTGGTTATTTGAAGACAGGACTTAGGCTACAAACTGCCAGCTGTGTTTCAGCGGGCAGAGGGACAGCACCAGCAGCACCGGGCATTCATAGCTGCTCACCCCCAAGATCGGCAGGCAGTATGTAAAAGCAAGCAAAAGGGCATTTTGATCCTTTATGTGAACAAAACAATGCAAATTGGTGAGACTAATAAGCCCAGAAACATTACAAGGTGAATGCCTTTTATGTTCATGAAAATCTTCTATGTTTATTTGTCTAATACAATGGAAATAAAGCTTCAAAGGCCCTTTGATTTAAAAGTGCATTATTGAAGTCAGCCCACACAATAATAACCATTAGACTGAATCATTGCATTATGACCCTAATAGCAGCATTGTCATAGCAGATAACATCGGTACAGCCTCTTGCCTGAGTTGTCGGTGATGTAAAAGCAGAAATTAAGCCAAAAGATGAGAGAATGTAAGCAGAATGGGGAAAAAAAATAAAATGAAAAAAGGTCACAAATGGGTCCATGCGCTCACAGTGCATCCAGAGCTGCAGCAGGCTATGAATTTTTATGATGAACCTAAAACTCGGGCTTTATTGTCTGAAAGATTTAAGAAACTTTGGGGGAGAGCCAATACCAGTTTATGGCATTGGCCCCAAACCACGTTAAGCCAAGGGATGGTTTTCAGACTAGTTCAAATCGAAGGCACCATGCAGAAAGTCAGGCATATTCCAAGTCCCGAAAACGAGCCCTTACCCGCAAACCCTTCTCCAGAGACACCGAACCCAGCAGGCTGAGAGCAGCACCAGAGACCCAGCTAAAACTTGTAAGAGCATAGGAACATCCCTACCGTATTTCCCCTCTGTCCTCAGTTTCCCACTCCACCAACAATAAATATCCCTCCTTCTCTGGAAGAGATACAAGAAAATCTACTGAGCAGAGAGGAAAAGCTGGCGGAGGCTCAGTAAGGACTGTCCTGGATAGGAGGGCATTGGGCAGGCAACCGGTGGACAGCTGCCCAAAGAAAAGGCAAAAACCTCTTCATTTTTAAACCTTTGCCGCAATCGTTTCCCCTCTTTTTGAGTGCTGCCTAGCAGAATATAGAGCAAACGAAGCATGTTCACGGCAATCACAGGGACCAATGTTTTCAGTTCCGCATTTTTGCAAGTTTTTAGCCACACTTTCCCCAAGGGCAGATTGCTTTCCATGCAAATTCTTAGAGACGCTCTTATGTTTAATTATTGAATTTGAGAAGCCTTTGTCATCTTGCAGGGATTGTTTTGTTCTTGCTTGGCTGCTCACGTTGTACAGATTAGACAGAACCCGCATTTCTGAGGATATTTTCTTTTTTAACCATTTGTACGTTGTAAAATAAATTACACTGACTTTTCTACTTACATTTATTTGAAGTAGCATAGATAAATGAAAGCAGGACCCTATTACTAGATTTCCAACAACAGCCTTTAAAAAACCTTCAATATCAGGGGAAATATCTCTGGTTTGATTTTTTTTTAAGCAAACCAACATGAGTTTTGTGTCTAAAAATCTTACAAGTGAAACCTGATTAAAAATAATAGTGTAATTCCCAGGCTGGGGAGGGGGGGGAAAGTCAGAAAAGCAAACACAGCGAACCTTGTATTGCTTAGTGAAGAGCAAACTAGCTTGAAAAATAAAGATGGTTTTAATCTTGAGCTTCGGGCTGCTCGCCCAGGTAGAAGAGCCCCTTTGTTTGCAGCATGCTTTTCAACTTCCCAACGTCCCTTTACATTTGCTCTCTCCATCACCCTCCTGCTCGCTGCCTGGCCCCTTCTGTGATTCCCAGGAGATACCAATCAGCTGGTCAGGAGGCGACTGTAACTACACTAATTACCATGTATTACGGTATGTTAAAGCGCTAATACACGCCGAAACACAAGTTTCTCCACACCGGCTGCATCTATCGCCGCGCTCTGCCCCTCTCCTCCCTCTCCGCAGTGCCACAGCGAGGGGCTGCCGTGCTACCTCTGCCGCCATAATCAGGGAGCTAAAATTGTTATCAGATTAGCCCCAGCAATGAAAAGCACAGTCCCAGATCACACTCACAGTTAGTTAGCATTTAGATAGGCTGGGACGGGGGTCTGTACAATAGGCATCAAAGCTGAACTCTTGGTGCAGCGAGAGGGATTAATTTCTTTAACCAACATGCCTGATCTGGCCTATCTCATTACCCTGCCTTGTCAGTGTCGATGTTAGATTTGATTGAAGATTATACCATTTAGGCCTTTCCCCTGTTTTCCACAGAAATCAGGCCCATTGAATTGCACATTCTTCCATGGGCCCCTGTCAATACTCAGTGGCCTGAGCCTCTAATTCTGCTTCATTTAAACTTCATCAACTTTTCCAATCAAGTGGAAGGATCTGAAATAGGCTCCGTAAGCAGAAAGGCCCTTTTTCCTTTTGTCAGATAATTTATTCTGTTTTCTCTTTCTCTCCCCCTTGCTTCCCCACCTCTTTCTCTTTTTCTTCTTTTCGCTCCCTTTCCCTGATGCTGAAAATGAGATTACAGTATTTAAATGACTATGATAATCAATCGGGGGACCTTGAGCCGAGATTGAGGTTAATTTTTCTTAGCAGAACAAAGAAGCGTGATGTCATTGGGGATTTGAAGGTGCAATCTGTGTTTCATGCTTGTATTCCTCCCCCCCAACCCAAAACTGCAGTTTTAGGAGTCTTTTCTTGTTACTAACTAGGCAGTTGTTGTGATTTTTAAGAGGCAACCCCTAGGAGAGAAGAAATGTAATTTTGGGCTGATAAATAGCTAACAGCCTTCTATCAACAATTTTAATAGGAAAAAAAATTCACTTACATGGTATGACTGCAGATCTAATGAAAGTGCTATCATTACCTTATTTATTTTTAAATATACTCAGAATAATTTTCAGCAGTGCTATGAGTAGTCCTTCCAGGCTGCACAGCAGAGTTTTGAACTTTTAACTGAATACCCCTTTCATCCAGCCACTCTTTCTACTTAGCAGCTTTCTTGGTTGCCTGGAAAAAGTCAAGACTTTTGTCATGATTTTGCTAATCAGAAATGGAATCGCTTATGTTTGTCTTAAAACCTGCATTGAAAAGGCTTGTTAAGTCTTTAGATTATGTATTTTTGGTTGTAACACGCCAACATTCGCTCACCTGGATCTTTCCCCTACCTTTCTCAGGAAGAGAGAGAGAAAAATATGCATTTCTTTGCTTCCATCCTAGCTGTCTTGTCAGTGCTGTTTTACATGCTGCCACCCAATGTTATCTTTTATTTGTGTCAGGAGAGAGGATTTGACAAGTTCAGTATACAATGTTCATTTGGCAAGGCAAATTTTTCATACCAATTTTGAGTAGAAAATGAAACCATCTTTCAACACAATGAGCAACATCATTTTTGGACAGACTTATTATGAGAAGAAGAATTGCAAAACTTTATTTCCCTGCACGATCCAAAAAAAACCCTGGAAATGAGACATTTAAACAAAACAATAAATACATGTATGAATGTTTGAGGCCATCAGTTTGTTTTGGAAATAAAAAATAACCACCAGCTGCTGTCAGGTAGCTGTGGCCTCCTTTTTGTTAATCAGATGCTGCTGAAATTGGTTGCATCATAATGTAGCTTTGTTTCAAATCTTTTAAGCTGTCAGAAGATTGGGAAAGGCAGACCAACTTCAGAAGTTTGTCAGCGTTCGCCAAGCAAAACAGTCATTAGTCAACAGCATGTAGGCTGAGGTTTGCAAAGATGTCCAGGGCCTGAGCGAGGGAAGGATGGGGGCATGTCAAAGAGCTCTGGGTGCTTTGCCTCCCTCCAGAATCCCAAGTGTAACTTGTGGCAGTACTAAATATGCCGAACAATCCAATTAATGAAAAAAATTTTGTTATAAATTCTGCCATCCCACATGTGTCACAATTTACATGGGTACCACAGGTTCCTTGGGGATCAGACTTTTGTTTTTGATAGCCCCCCACCTCAACGGGCTTCTGGTCTATGACAAGGACTGGCTGGTGCAACCGCATAGTGAGGACCGAGGATAATTAAATAAATATTTTCTAAGGAAGACCATGCATTGAAAAAAGGCTGTCAAACATTCACTGAGTGACAAGTTCATTTTAGCACCCAGGACCCCTGCAAGGTTGGGAGGTGCAGCCTGAGAGCCACGTAGGGCTGTATGTCCTCAACGTTCTGCAAGTCCACAGGAAACCTCAGGCTGTGGTGGGAATTGGGATACTCTCTGATGCTCCAGCTACAACCCCCTGTGAATTTTACCCCCAACAAAAGAAGCATCAGCCCCAAATGCCTGTTCAGCCCCACAGACTTGGAAGAAACTGTGCATGTCTCAGACAGTGGTTTGCTCTAACAGTCTTCTCTCTTTAAGCAAATGTTGACTCACCATGGGGAAATTAAAACTCCATTAGACATTGCCACATTGTAGAGCAGACCCCATTACAGCGGTCGAGTTGCAATTAATTGGTTTCCTCAGATATTACTTAATTCTGGGAAGACACAGATAGATGGGAAGGACAAGGCTGATCTAAACAATAATTTCCTAAAATAACATAATCTAAATAAACTAATGAAGTGATTACATAGTTATTAATCTAAATATAAAGAAGAGTCAAAATAAAATATTGGGTATATAACAATTTAGAAAAAAACAGTAGAGTTAATACCATTCTGGTTAGACTCATCATGAGGCAATCAGCATTTGTGCTTAGGGATGGATGCTGGTTTAGCAGATAAATTGTATTTATTTCCTGCAAAAACCTGCCATTTGAAAGTGTCCCATCTTTTGCTTTTGTTTGGTCTGTTGTTCATGCTACTTAACTTTCCAACACATAGATGGAAGGGTCCACTGCCTCCGTGGCACTGCAGGCTTGGGGGTTGTTTTTTAACTAAGGTTCATTGTGGATTAAGAAATGTAGAGCAAAATAACCATAAAAAAAGAGACTCCCTTGTGTGCAAATGGAATAATTAGTAATTTGAAAATATTCTGGCCTAGGGAGGGCCCTCCACAGGCAGTCCCTCTGCAGAGAGGCAGCAGGGAGCTGCATGCTTGGGGCGCCCGCTGCATCCGTGCCTTGGGTGCTGGGGGGCTCCCAAGAGCCGTGCCGCGTCCCCCCAGCCTGCTGCCAGTGCAGGGAGCAGATCCAGACACCTCCCATGTAGCTCTTCTGTGCACAGCTCTTCTGTGCAAAGCTCATTCGCTTGCATTATCAGGGTGAGAAAGTATTTGGCTGCGGGAGAATAAATAACTAGGCCTTATAAGTCATTAAAAATGTATTACAAGAAAAATACAGTGCAGCTATAAATAGAAAACAAAGCAACTCCTATACAAACTTTTACAATGACTGTTACTCAGACTATTCGTCACTGTCTGTTTTTAAGTGAGTTTAGCATCCATGATCTCTGGAGACTGATATCCCTTGAAGGTGCAGTTCTGCTCAGGCCCTAGCAGTGCACTGGCCTCTGTAAGCTGCCCCCAGTTTTGATGAGGAGCATTTAGTGACAGTAGCTCAGGTCTGTGATCTGCTCGGTCTGAGCAGAGATGAGCTGAGATGGGGACAGAAGGGCTGGTCAGTCCCAAACTGGAACTTAGGTGTTTTTCCCTCTCCCTTTCCCACCTTTTTTTAAGTGGAAATATTTTACTTATTTCTAATTCACTTAAATTTGCAACAGTCTGACATGCAGCAGTTACTTCCATAAAAGATATCACCTCTCCCTGCAAACCTCCACACATAGAGATCTTGACTTAATATGAAATGAACTCTGTGTAGCAATACATTAATCATTCAGTAATACATCATTACTGTCTTCCTTTTTGTTATTACTTAAACAGTAGTTCGTGTAGGTAAAGTCAAATGTATCTAGTAATTTTTAAACCTTTCTTGAGAAATATGCACATTTTTTTAAGAAGCCGATATCATCTCCACATTCTGCTTAGTACTCCAACTGAAGTTAGGGCAAGCTTGCTTTCAGGGGGAGCTGAACTGCACTTTGTGTTTTCAGACTTCAACATTAAGAGTTTTTGTCCTCTGGTCTGATTTTCTTTTTCTCATGTCAAGCAATAAAGTGGAAGAATTAGGTGGCTAATATACCTTAATGCAACTTGGCACCCAGCAGCAAAGAAGATATCTCAAACTTTCAGCTAACTTCAGCTGTGTGATGTTATAACTTTGAAAAATCAAATCCTGACTGTGATCCCAGCATGAAAACTCCACAGTAGAGTACTCACAGTGCTTAAACTCCAGCGTGTAGTGGATAGGTTGCTCCAAGGGAAAGACTGGGTTGCCTTGGCTGGACAATGATGAACAATTAGAGATAGCAGCACCCAGGTGTACTGAAGAGTCCGCAGTTACCTATTCAGGTCAGGGAAAGCAGTCCACAGATCTAAATGGTGAATCCTAATAGTCTGAGTTGTGGTTTCTCAGTAAGGAGAACATTTTGCGCAGCTTACATCTTAAGAAATTTGATGTTTTGATCACTATTCTGCTGGACACAAAAGAGGAAGCTGCTGCAGGACAGTCGAGAACAAAAATGTTCTGTTTGTTTGCAAGACTATGAAATAGCCAGGGGCTGGAAAGCAATATTCAGATCTTTCCAAGTATTGGGGTATTTAGGATCTGGGGTCATGCTGTCCTGTTTGTTTCCCTTAATGTGTCTCTGGCTCAGGACCCTGCAAGAGAATGAGAGATCTTGGTTTGCATCTAATTGGGGGTTATTAACGCAATGTATGGGTGTGAGGGAGAGCAAATTTGCTCTTCTGCACTGACATGCACTCTGGACTGCACTCCCAGGTATGAAAACTGCTGGCTGGAAACACTGGCTGAACAGACCCACTGGGCTCATTTCTGAAAAATGTGAAATTCAGTGCTTTGTTTTCATTCTAAACTCACAAGAACCTCTTTCTAAAATGCTCCACCAGCCTCCCGCAGTTGGAGTCTCATTGCTCACCTCCCTCCTGCAAGGCTGTTAGCGTGCAGCAGTCCCTTTAATTTGGAAATTTAACAAGTAATTCTAAATTGGGACATTGGAAAACCTGTGATCCTATCTACCATGTCTATCCTATCAGATGTGGTTCTGTGCTTTCACTGCCTTGAAAACAAAGGGGAAGAAAGTTGAACACATGGTATCCTCAACTAGAAAGGGCTTTGCTGTAAGAGGATATTGAGTTGTTTTATAAAGCCCAATATTACGCTTGAATTATGCCTGAATAAGGAGAAAGGACATTGTTAAAGAGCCCTAAACATTGACCATAGTGGATCTTCTTTCTTCCAAACCCTTCAGTGGTGTTGTTTTTGGCTGTTAATGATTTGGTATTGTATTTATAAGCCGGCAGGGTAATCCAGAGAGCAGCAGGAGGGGCAGTTGCCTTAAATAAAGCTTTACAATGCTGCTAATTAAAATGATCCTTCCTCTCCCTGTGATGACTAATGAGACAGAAAGAAGAACCAGGGAGGGTTAATGAAAATGTTGCCATGAGATTCCCTATTTTTAATTGGTCTTTTTAATGTTTTAATCTTCTTTATGGTGTGGGGGTGGAGATGGAGAAATTTCTTTCAGCCTTTCTTGTACCATGCCCAATAGGTTGTAATGCATGGCATTTGAAATGTGCACTTCTAGCTATATATTAAGAGTCTGTAACCAAAAGTCTGAGATGGAATGTAGCCTTGAGATAGAAGAAGCAATTCTGGATTTAACTGAGAACAGAAACAAGAAATGTGAAACCTGTTTTTAAGCTCAAGCTTCCAAAACTCCAAGGGAGCATTCGTACCCCGAGGACTGAGGCTAAGATCTATTGTGAAGGATTGGCACTGATGTTCAATAGTATTTAGAGCTTTAGGTCATGATGCTCTGTTAAATGCAATATTTATCCCATGAGCATGTCACAGTTCACCTCAGATGTCAAGAATTCAATTAATATTCTATTTAATAGAACACACCATGACCTAACCTTTTAATACTCTTAGTGCGTCTGAGCCCTCCTTATTAGTGTCACTCTCTAACTTTCCTTCTCAGCTGATGCATCTAACAACAACTGGGATGGGGAAATTGGGAGCAAGGAAAAAGGGGAAGAGATTTAAATTACTTTTGGACCTCACTGTGAGGATTCAGCAGCTTTATCCCTTGTAAAACCCGGTTCACAGGGGGTTAGCACACCCCACTTTTACCATTTTTATGGGGTTTACATCTTGCAAGTTTCAACTTCCTACTGATTCAAAACCACAAAAGGCACCGCCAAATTTTTCATGGTTTGAGCCGGTCCAGTTTTTCATTTAAACAGCATTGCCCCTGCCTCACACTGCGTTACCAAACTTAAGATCAGGGGAAACTATTCATGTGAGTAACACCTGCAGGATTAGATCTTTGGCTTAAAATTTCATCTGTGTACTGTGATGGTGGGTTATAAATACTCAGAGATTTTGAAATCAGCACTGCAGAAACTTCCCTGCATTGCACCTGAAAATTGTTTCTGAAAGCGAGGTTCCTTGAATGCATCATGATTTTTCAGATCAGACTAGAAAATTACAGGACTCCTTCTGGCCTTAAGTCTATGAGTAAACAGGGCTCCCTTCTTTCCCTGCCACTAGCAGCAGTGCCACGGCAGCCCAACTCCACCGGTTTGTTGCTGAAATCAGAGGTGCAGAACCAGGTTTTGCCATCCTTGTGTCACCTTTAGTGGGCTACCGGGAGAAAGCCATAAAAAACACAGTAAATTGTGCATTTCAGGTCATATGAAATAGAAGACAGGCTTAGTCATTGAATGGTTTTTATATCTAGCTTTTTTAAAGAAGATAATTAATTTTAAAACCTCCTAATCGGGATCTGTTTCAGCCCAATACCTTTTCTGTGCAAGACCTCCATAACGCATTAGAAATGGAAAGAGACTGAAAGCGAGTAAGTGTTTTAAATTATTCTGTATCATGTAACCTTTACATTTTGAGAAGTACTAAATAGCAAAGGCTTTTTTTTCAGGCAGCATTTCCCTGACTTCAGCCAGGCGGGTAGGATGGGGTTAGCCCAGTGAAGAACACCTGCGTGCAGCTGGGAGGGGGCCACACTATTACCACACCTGTGATTTCAGTAAGATTTGTTGGGAAGATCAACCAATAAATACAGAGTCTGTCCCGCAGCTCCTTAGAGTGGGAGGAAGAACAGACATTGTGCCAGATATTCTCATGCAACTATATTCATTATTTATGCAGAAGAAGAGATATTTCAGGAAAACAGAGCTGAACCATGAGTGACAAGGTATCTTTCTGGAGCGTAGGGTGCAGGAAAATTGCACTGAGGTTGACAGCTTTTTAATGTAGAGTCTCTATTTCACTGAATTACTGCATGTTGGCATTTCGAAAGTACAAGATGACCTATTTATTAGCTGTGAATCAAACAGAAATTACATGCTAGAAAATAAAAAAGTTGTATGTTTCTTCCAGCTGGTAAGATGCTTATCCTACAGAAATAATATATACATAAAAGAAAACCTGCGAACAAAGGATCATCAATCACAAGGCACTAAATTTAATGTTGTAGGACCTATATTCATCTTGTGATATTGCGATCATATGTGCTTGTTCCCTTACATGTGATGTAATATTAAATGTATGTGTGTCATAATACTTTAAAATTTCACTATCCTTGCTCTGCTTAGGCTCCTATCATCCTCTTCCCTTTTGAAGAGAAAATACTGGCTTGGAAACTCAGCTTCAACAGTAACATGTATCCTACAGCAACACAAAATGGCTCACTGAGATCAAGCTTTCCATATTCCTAGCTGACCTCTTCAGGCGTATGCCCTTTCCATGTACAGACTGGGGTCAAAGATGTCCCTGATTTGGGGATGCTGGGCTGTCTAGTCCTGCCTCTCAGTACACACAGCACTTCTTTTAGCTCTCAAAAATCCTAGCCAAGCTTGAACAAGAGCTGCCCAACATCACCTGTAGTGCAGCAGGTTAGGAAGTGAGAATGTAATTGCTGTGACCAGCAGCAACAGACTATTTTATACAATATGAAGTATCCATCTTGCTATGCCACTGGTTCTTCCAAATCCAGTCATCTTGCAAAACACAGCCACAGTCCATTTATGAAGAGGGGTTCCTACAACATGTGGAAAAGGCAGATGAACATCACTCATCCAAAGTCTCTCAATCACACATGGATATGCTTCTATCGTCCACCTAATCAATGCAAAAACCCCTAGAAATACTACTGTTCTTATTTTTCATTTGATATTGATGCTGTATTTCATTATTTCATTAGAGATAGCATCATCCCATGGCTTTCAGGCAATCCTGGTAGGTCAGCAATAGCTAGTGAATCTCAGAGCCTTGGTTCTGCAGCAGTCTTTCACGGTCCACCATTAGAAAGGCAGCTGTTGCTCAGAGAAAAGCACGCTGTTTACTGCTGCTTTAAAAAGGTAACAGAGGCACAGCCAGCCTTGGGGCTTCTCTATGATGTTGTAAAATAGTAGGGATTTACCCACAGCTTCTGATACAGGGAAACCACAGGTTTCTTTTATGAAAAAGCTGAATATCAATATATAGTAGAAGCTAAGCACTGCATATTAGGCACATGTCTGAGCCTGGAAGGAGGTGTCCTCTCCTGGCTCCTCTTTGCCTTCCTGGTTGTAAACGAACAGTGCCAGAACCTCAGGAGGAAGGTAACCAGCTACCAAACTAAATACTAGAAATTGCCAGGCCATGCAGACAGAGCATTTCCCTGGGGAAAGGCAAAAGCGGGAGGAAAAGCTGCCAAAAGAGCCCGAGTAGTAGCCCTGCACTTTGCCAGAGAAGCAAATGCCACATCTGCAGGAAATACCGTTACAAAGCACAGCTTGTCATCTGGAGAGTGGAAATTCAGTTTTCCCTGGGAACTTTAATATTTAGGATCTGAACAAAGGCCCAGAAAGAAACAGCTAAAATTGTTGGATTTGGCAACTGACATTCAAATGAAGGTGGAACAAGTTCCTGCCTTCTCTTCCCTCATGTTCTTACATAAACAATTTAAGAGAGAAGTTGCAAGAGCAAGTGTCCAAGCCCAAACCTGGAGCAATGTTAAATATAGCTTTATGAATGTATTTCATATACCTTTTAGCTTAAAATAGTTTTATTTACTTTCCATTTTTCACTCCAAGTACCACAACCATCAATATGAAAAGTAATGCCGCCACAAAAAAAAAAGCCAATGCGTGTAATATGAAAGGGTGCGAAGAATCATTCAAGAGATCCATAGACACACACACAGCTGCGACAAGTATGCAAGAGTGTAGAAGTAATAATCTGATGTACAGATTGATGCAGGCCACCAGCAGCCTGTAAATACAAAAATCTGCAGTATCACAGTGAGTAGGTGGCCTCATTTCCTTCCTTCGTCGATCCCTCCTGTTCCCCCACCCTCTGTAGCAAGAGCACAAAGTCTCAGTGTCTTACTGCGTGGCCTGGATGTTGTTTTCCTGATCAGAGCAGCAGGCTTTGTAGGGAAGATGAAATGATTGCTGACTCTTTTCTTCTCATTAAGTTTGTTTACATTGTAGGCCATTGAGGTTTCACTGGCTTCGTGTCTCATGTACTCTGCTTTGAGAATCCCCAGCATTCATAAAAGTGAAGCCAGCTAAACCTGCACAACTCCTACTTTACTTAGACAAGTCCAGTATGAACTTTTATCACATATGCATCGGTTTTCTTTTTTTAAAAAATAAGGCTGAAAACCACAAATTGGCTGTGTAGAAAGAAGATTGCTGCTAGGTTTATCTTTAGACCGGGCAGTTATTGTACCCAACCCCCTTCTGGACCAGCAGCCTTCAGAATCAGGGCTCCATTATACCCCAGTAGCTATGGCCAAGAGCACCAAACTCATCCTGGCTTTGCAATAACCTAACATGCATTTGACCCATGTCCTGAAGAGGGCAATGAGCAATAACGTCCCAATACAATTATCATTTCTGCTAATCCATCCAGGTGGCAGGGAAGAGGAGGACAGCATTGAAAACTGCTGGTCCAGCTGACTATCCCAGAAGGAAATGAAGAGAAGGAAAAATATTACAAAATTCCCATTGACTTATGTGAAACCCATTAGCAGAGGCACGTGGTAAACTTTATATAACTGCACCTTTGGCTCTGCCACTTTGCCCTTATGGGACTGCAAAGCAATGTCTTTTACCAACTTTAAATTCAGATCAGCTTTGCAATTAATTGGCACCACTTGGATGTATATGGATACATATATTCTATCAATATAATTTTCAGACTTATCAGTATAGCATCTACTTCCTCACCATAGCTGGATAAAGCGTATTTTTAAATACATGCTGATCCAAGTACATTTGCAATAGAAGCAGGGCAGTTATTTCAGTGCTGCACGTTCATTCCGAGTTAACACATAGGATCTTTGGGGAAAAAAAAAATCTATACATTAGAAATATTTAATTGACCACTTGATATTATTCCAATCCCTCTGTGTTGAATCCTGAATGGTAAAACTTAACACGATTCTTTTTTGCTTGAATTATCCTCCTGCTCTTGCATATATACAAGCTACGTGCTGTAATGCAAGACTCATACATTTGTCTTAGTAATTTATCTCATTTCCTTTGGAATGGTGTCCCTCAGTGGCTCAGAGAAAGTGGAGCGGTTGTTTTAATAGATTTGAGTTTTATCTGCCTCTCTATTTGCAGCAGGGCATAATAATAATAAATTATGATACTAATAAGTAGGTTGTGCAGAATGGACTACAGTGGTACCACTTCCCTCCCCCTCCAAAAAAGTAATTTATGGGTACATTCTTGTGACTTTAGGGGTGTAATAAATTATCAGGGTTCGTTTTTCCATCCAATTTGAGGCAGTGCAGCTGTGTTTTGCAAGCAATAAACTCTCTCGTTGTATTTCTTAGCTAAGCACTGAAAAACACAGTGTGATTTTTTTTCCCTCCCTTCCCAATTATTGTTGCAACGCCTGGTAGCTTCTCTGTAGTTAAGGGTTTGCCAGTGCTTCTATTATAAACCTCAATTTTCAGGGGCCTATAACTTTGCTCTTTTAAATCATAGAGGGCTAGAACTTGGTGTACATCTCTGTCAATCTATATGCTTTTTTAACTGAGAAAAAACCCAAATTTTTTAAGGAGTCCAGAACTCCCAAATTAGATCTGTGTGTGGAAGTCAGAGACACATGGTCGCGAGTAGCTGGTAATGCTTGGACACCTCTTCAGCTCCTGAAAAACCTATGAGTGCCTCTTATTTTGGACACATCTTAGGGCAGTATTTGGACCTTAATTATATTTTTGACATGGTGGACAGGTAGCACCGTGTGCCACTTTGCTGCTGGAGGTTTGGGGATCAAGTACGAGTCGGCCATTTGCAGAAGCTCCCTCCTTAAAGGTGATGCCCTGCCCTTGAGTGGTGGCCCAGTGGTTCAGCATGCTGAAAATACAGAAAGTGTAAAGGAAACTGTGGCAATTCACCCTTCCCAAGCACCAGCTTGCAGTCTTGGCCAACCGTATCGACCAAAATACTGTCACAGGGTCTCTGAATTCAAGGAGAGGTTAAGAGTCTTTGTGGACCTGCTTCCCATTCCCAATACCTGCCCTCTTTGCATTCAGCCTGACACGAGCAAGGGTCAAAGAAGGCAGGAAGAAAATGAGAAGATACACCACCACCACTAGAACTGCACGATCTCTCTACAGCAGCCTTGGAGACCAGGGGCTGGGAAGTACAGTACATGTTCAGCTCTGCCAGGAAATGGTGCATTCCTTCCCCTCTGTAAAATCTTACTGAATGGGGAAAAAAACCCACCTGATTTTCTAAATAGCACTTTGTACAGGTACAATTACGTCCTGCTTGTATTGCACAGGCACTGCTCTGCAATAGGGCATCAAATACCTTCTAGCACAAGGGAGTAAACCAAGAGTGGTGTAAAAATGACTCTGGGTTTCCGGGGTGCTCTTAGGGGGAACATCGCGGAAGGGAAGGAGCAGCTCACAGCCCCTTTGTGCAGGCTGCTATTCCAGCTGCTCTCATATCAGGCCGTACAGCACTGCCAGACTAATGCTTCTGCTAAAGCAGCCTTCTACGTGATCAGCAATTAAGCTGTGAAGTCAGCCCCTTAATATTATGTTAACATAGTTCAGTATATTAAATGTAAAACAAGTCATAATTTTTAAAGGTACCTCGGCTTACTGAGTTTAAATGAAGGCAGCAGTAGGACTATCACAGCCATATGCAAATCACCTGCATTTTAAAGCTAACAATAGATTTTGCTTTATTGTTTTGGCATTTAACGAGTGGGAAAATAATAAATTAAGCCACATGGGGAATCCCTGGTGCTTTTACAAACTGAAGCAGTGCCCATTTGGAGAGAGAACATTCCCCATTTTTCTCCCTAGCTGCATTTCTCTTAACCCACCACCTTATTAAAGCTTATAGGGCAAAATTCTCCTCTCATATTCCTCTGGCAGCTCTTAGTCCACATTCAGCTCTCCCTACCTTCCTAGCTGTCTTTCATCCTGCGAGCTCTCTCTGCAGACAGGGAACAGAAGAAGAGTAAAGACTGGCTGGGCCATAGGGAGTTGGAAGAAAGATGTTGTCATAGTTTTAGGAGGGTTACAATAGCTATTAGAGCACGGACAGCTTTTTCTGCCTCTTGTAATAGGGGATGTAGTCGGCAGCTACCAGTGCAAGGTCTATGGAAGAGGCAGCTGCGTTAGCCTCTGGTCAGCAGTAAGCAGGATCCATGCAGTGAAAATAACAGGGCCCCTGCAACTGCCTGTTGTGCCACCATGCCAGGTACCAGCTACGACACCAGCACCAGACTCATGGCTCAGTGGAGCAGTGTTTGCTTGGGGCTGCATAGCCAAAAGAAGGAAGGGGATGAACGTCTTGGCAAGATGACCTCTCTGGTTGGAAGTGGTTTTGAATAGGTTGTTAGACTGTATCACACAGGGCACGAGCAAAAAAAGAGCAGTATTTTCATTTTAACTCACTCAGCTCTTACTGATCAAAGCCCTGAGCCAAAAGTCAGGCTCAGCTATGAAGTTCATAGAATCATAGAATATCTTGAGGTAGAAAAGACCCATAAGGATTATAAGGATCTTGGTCATCTCAGACTGATTGAGAGGGCAGGTGTTGATCTTGCAAATGGCCATATTTAGCTGTCTTATTGGTAGTCATGAAATGTAGCTGAAAGCAGATCACCTCATGAATGTTTGCTCCTGAATGCCATCCTAGATGTGTCTTCTCCAGGCCATGTTTTCAGAAGTCACCAAAAGGAAAATACACTGCTTCACAGCTCATCCTGCTCCTTTATGTGAACAAGCACAGATGTTCCTTATGCAGAGCGGGCACACAAGTACGTTCAACACGTGCTTGCTTCCTGTGTTATCTGCGAGAAGTTTCAATTATACATCTCCATGAATACATCCCTGCACCTGCGTTCCCCAGGAACACTTTTACCAACACCAAAGGATGCAACAGAAATCAGGAACCTAGGTAAACCAGCCAGCCTAAAGTTAACACGACGCTGCAGCATTAACTGGCAACAGAAAATTGCCAGGGAGAGTGAAA
Source organism: Haliaeetus leucocephalus (assembly GCF_000737465.1). NCBI lineage: Eukaryota > Metazoa > Chordata > Aves > Accipitriformes > Accipitridae > Haliaeetus > Haliaeetus leucocephalus. Next base: position 4,197,441 of record NW_010972742.1, on the reverse strand, counting down.
ATTTAAACAAGACAAACAACAGGAATGTAGAGAAAAGACTTTGAATGGAAACCTGCAAACCTCAGACAACCCTAAGAACATGCCTAGGGATAATTCATCAGCTTCCATCTCATGGCTCTGTACAATCTCTTAGAAAAGCCCCTGCAGTCTTGCCACACACATCCGTTTTCCATCAAATCTGCTGTTTGTCCTATTCGATGCATTTCATCTGTTGTGTGTAACGTTTGCACTTACATACACACTACATGGGGAAATTGTAGATAGAAGGTTTGTACAGCCCTCTGAATATATGAAGTGCTGCACAAGGATTATGGTTATTTTCATAATAATTCTCCACCACTGCCTATGTTTGAAGTCAGGGATGTCTGGTGGCTGAACCAGACAAGCAGAACACACACAAAAGCCCAATTAGCTTCTTAGCACCAAAGCTCTTACAAACACTAATGCATTAATCATTGTAAAACTAAGAGATGAGCATTGGTCGGTACTCCTGGCTTGGTTCAGTCAGGATGTAACTTGACTGACACTGAGAATTACATGACGAATCTTGTCCGTTCATCCCCACTGTGCAGGAGAGGAAACAGAAACAAAGGCAGAGCACCTCACTGGCCACCCTGATCTCAGCCCACGATGTCCCTTTGTAAAACCTGACCAAGTCTCAGCTCAGGAACAAGCACATCCTAGGCTCAGGTCCAGCTGAGCATCAGTCCTCCATGTGATGCTTTCTGTTACCCTGTTAGAAAATCTAGATGCTGCTTAAAACATGGAAAGCCTAAAAATGACATGAGAATAGACAGGGAAAGGCTAAACAGCAAAATAAGTGTTTGGTTGTATAAGAGCTGCACAAATACACAAAAGCAAGCTGGCTCTAGCAAGAGCTTTTCAGATTACTTGAACGTCTCTTAAAAAAATGGATTAAAATACAGATTTCCCCTATTATTTTTCAATAATAGAAGTGCAGCACAGAACAACTCACTAGTGCCACAAACTACTTTTTCATTTCTGTTTTTGTTTCATGCTTCAATATCTTCTTCCAGCTGCTCATGTCTCCTTTTCCTTCTCCTCACTTTGATCTATTAGTTTTCCCCAGAAATGGGGTTTATAAATCATTGTAATGCAGCCCTGGGAAAGACGGTGCTTAGTGCAGGGAGAAATACATTGCAGCTAACAGCCACGGCAGGGAGGAAAACTCTCACCTCGTAGTGGGGCTTTGGCGACAGGTTACTGATGGCGCTGGGTTATTTTATGTCTGCATTCGTGCCATCAGGGGCAAGGCCGCAGGGAGCGGTGCCTGTACCCCCTTTGCAATATTTCAAGCTTCCTTCTGCAGGCAAAAACAAACTGCTCGGGGGCTCGCAAGGGAAAGGAGGGAGGAAAAATTGCTAGAAGAAGGGGAAGGGAGGCAGGACAGGTGGGGATGGATCACTTAGTTCCTGCTTTTGCACGATGGCATCTTTTTAAAAAGAGACATTTGTCTCTAATGCACCCTGAAAAGATGCAAATTTCATGCAAGTCCCATCTATTGGCAGCAGCAGCAGGATCCAGCTCGCCCATGAACATTTCCACCCCTTTGTGCCAAAGCTTTTGTGTTCCCATTTTGCACTTGGGAAACTTTGTTGCTGGCGGCCTGTGGTCAAGGCTGACCCCAGCGTCGCTGCACGTTGAAGCCGGGGCGTACCGCAGGAGGAGCTCCCTCCAGCGCTGCCCCAGTTTGACCTCCATAAGAGCAGATGCAGACACACCTGCTTATGGTGTTCAAAAATCTCTTTGTATTTGAAACCTAAGGATTGGGCTTCTTTTTCTAGTCAGGCTTTTGAAAGTTGGCCACAGCTATTAAAAAAATAATCTAAAATATGAAGCTAGGAGCATTGCAAGGCTGAGCACCAAGCCACCAAGCAATCTCAAAACAGCCTTTCCATGTCAAGTTGGTGGAAGGGCTGCTGCAGCGTTTGTGGCATGACACTGTGGCCAGCCTGGGGTGAAGGTCTGAGCGTGTGTCCCCCCAGCAAGGGAAGGTCCCCTGAGTCCCCTCCCAGGAACAGGGGTTAGACCTAAATGCAGAAACACCAATATCACCATAGGGCAAGAGAGATGAACCTCTGTCAGCAGAGGTTTACGTATTTCTCTCCTGCCCCAGAGTACAGCATGGAGTAGGGGAACCTATTGCCAGCCCTATTTAATTAGGGAGGAAATCTTCATAACCTCTTAAAAGCAACACATTCACACATGAGCTACAGGCTCTTTGAAGCACTTGCTGTGTTTTTAGGATCACCAGCTCCTAATAAGACCACCCCAGGCAGACACACCATCCTTTAGTTTCGAAAGCACACAAAAGAGACACCATGCTGGAATCTTACCTCTATCTTTAACAAAGCATTACCCCCTCCTCACCCTCTTCCCCATAATTGCCTTGTTATTGTCATTGGTGCCATTGTTCATTGGCTCGGCCGTAGAGAGGCCCGAGGGAGCAGTTCTGCCTTAGCTAAACCAATATCTCCTGCAATAACCCCCTGCAGTTTCCCCTTTGCTATCCCATGTTGAATAAATCCTCCATCTCTGTTTGCTGAATGATCATAAAGATATGATTGAAGTTTCAGATTTATGGTTTCTTTCGAATCGAGAAGCAACTCCAATAATGCCAGAGCCTGTTTGCTGACTGCTTTTGACAGGATATATGTAAAGGGAGATTTGTAAGAGCAGAAACAGGAATGCAAAGATTAACGTGAGGTATTTTCTAGACACGCAGTGCACACATATGCAGTCATGTGTAGGGCCTGAATTCACACACACACTTGCAAAGTATCCTCCGTGCAAGGACCTCACTGCGGTCGGTTCCTAAGCACCCTGCAAGGCAGGGTGTATGCACAATATTTTACTCCAACAGCAAATCTGTCTCAAGTAACCACACAAGGGACCCACAAGAATTGGTTGCCTAGTAAAGGAGGATCCTAACTAAAGATCTCACACAACTGTGCTGAAAACTACTCTAAAGTGGTTGCTGAAGGCTGGGAGGGGGCTGTATATTGAGGTGGTCCTTACTGTCAGCTTCACTCTCCATATCCCATGAGTTCCCTCTGAACTGTGTTAATGCAATCCTCTGGGTGCCTGAGATGCTCTTTGGGGAGTGCAGAGAAACCCTCTTGCTCCTACAGAACATCCCAGCCATTTCCTCTGATTGAAGCACCAACATCCAAAAAGGCAACCAAAGGGGTGTTATACTTACAGGCAAAGGCAGCTGCCTCCTGAGGACACCCACTCACCTTCCCTGTTGAGGCAACAGCCTCCAAGAGCAAACTCAGGGAACCTGGTGCATGATTGGGAACTTCAAGCTGGGGATGGTTATCACCTTCCCCAGTGCTGTTGTCTTGGCCTGGGTGTCAAAACCCTCCTTTCCCCATCAGCCCGTCCCAGCAGCATTTAGCAAGTCATCTCTGTCATACAGCTGTATGCTGGGAATTGCACATTGACGGGTATATTGCTATTCAGATTCAGGTCAATATTAGTCTTTATGAATAAACCACCACAAAGCTGCAGCGAAATCAAAGTTTGTGACTTTGGTGCCAAAATCTGAACAGAGCATCCGAAATGCATTCCCTCCAGCCCTGTGGCTGCAGCACATTTGCTTTTCCCTAATTCACAGCCATTTATGCTCATTCTCTTTTCAACAAAAAACTATAAAACTCTTACAGCATGATGCAGTCCTAAATTAAATGCACTTTAACATCCCTATGTAACAAGGGAGTCTTTGCTCTTTTAAATTAATGCGTGTAGCTGAGAAGGGGACCTTTCCTGGAAAATTTATTCCACTTTATTTGGAGACAGAAAACCCCACCTCATTCCACCTTCTCTGAGAGCAAAGATTATTTTGTGTGTTATAATGAGGAATTTGTAATAACGAGAGCGTTGTGTGTTAGACTAACTATGAAGCGAACAACAGAAAAGAAGACTTCTGTGAACAGCAGTGTTTGTGTGATGTATGGTAATATTTTTCCTCAGTGCATTACAAAAGAAAAAAGCAAGATAAAAATATCTTCCATTTTCTCCCTAATTTGTAGTTTTCTGGTGTTAGCAAGGCTTATAAGACACATGCTCCCAATTAGCTGCTCCTCTTAATTTAAATGCTTCATAAATTATCTCCTGCGCTTGTGGATTATCACTTCATAATGCGAGTTAGCATTTAAATAAATAGCTGCGATGTAGGAAATTAGAGAGGTTTACAGTCTGAGGCAGCAGTATAATGAAGGAAAATACCACAGCAGCTGAACAGGGTTTGGGAGAGATGTGATGAGACAGAGATTTTTTTCCCTTTACCTTTTAGCAGCCAAATTTGGACTGCAGCAGGGAAAATATGGGTCAGAACTCCAGCAGAGCAAGAGCCTTTTGTAATGGCTGAGCACGAAGGGAACATAGAGAATTCTTAAGCGCGTAAAACATCTGATTTGGCAAATATGATGCAATTATGAAGTGACTTTTTCGAGCCAACTCTTGGTTGCCTCACAAGGTAGCCCCTTTGAAAGCAATTGGGCTACTCGTGTATGTCACTTGAGCAATATCTGACGCGTTATGTTCTACCCTTTCAAAAAAATATAGGATTGGAGAGAAAAACAATAGAACAAAGCCGAGCTGAAATTGTATCGAGAAAATTTGGTGGGGAAAGCAATGAGGGAGTCAGATGTAGGATTATGGGGAATTTTAGAATTATATATATATCTTTCAAAGGTAACGAGCATTAGTTTGTAAGCCAGATAACTTTTGCTGTGTTTTTAGTACCATGAATAAGATCAACCCATAGGCAACAATAATTTTTAACCATTGGCAGCAACTTCCCAGTGCTATTTCAGCCCAGTTTCACAATTATTGTCATAAATGTAGAAAATTAGGAAGGCAGGGCAGGGCACGACAACTCCTTGGGGGACTAAGGCCCTCTCCAGTACTTGCTGGTCTTGCCTTTGGTGTCACTGCTTCTTTTTCTGCCACAGGAGAAAACTCTGGGCAAGATCCTGCCAGCAGTCAATCACACTTGACTGCCACTGACTGCTTTGGGAGCTGAAGACACAGAGGCACTAGTGGGCTCAGGTCTCTTTGGTGTTTGTCCTGCAGAGAGCCCAAGGTTGAGCACTGCAGCTCTTGGGGAAGTTCAGCTATTACAGTTCCCTGCTTGCTCACATGCAGAAGTCCCAATGTGTCAAAATCATGGATATTTTTTCAAAAAACACATAAAAATCATAGGAGCCTTGACAGCCTTGACCAAAGTCCAGCCTTAGGCAGAAGTAAAGTTATTAGTTGCCTTATTTCCCAGAGAAAGTCTGACACATTAGGATCTCACAGTAACTGGCTGTAAGTGTAATGGGCAGGGTGTGATTTTGCTCACTAGGTTTTCCAGTCAAATTTCAGCATGTTGAATACATTTTGCTGTAGGACAGAGCAAATGATTCGGGCAGATTCTTGCATTAGCACAAGACCTTCTGTGCTTAATGGGAGTTCTGTCTAACTGACAGCACAATTTGGGTCTTCACTGTATTTAATATACTTCAAGAGCTGGGGTCAAATTGTCTCATCATTTACATCCATACAACCCTGCTAATCCCAGGAGAACTGCAGAGTGGAAGCTCAGGACAACTCAACGTTCTCTCTGCTTAGCACCTTCCAGTTAATTTTTCTAGCAATGATGTGCCCCAAAAAGGTTCTTGGTTACAATCCCAGTTCTTCCCAAGTCAAAAGGACTGAACGTGGGCAACTGGACTGAAATCTGTTGGAAGGAGATTTCTGCCTGGACCCCTCAGGATGCACTGGTGGAGTCTGTAGCCATTGCTTGGATAAGGTGCAGTTCACCCTGCAGAGAGTTCAAGTCAGCACAGCAGGAACCCCATTTCATCCTAATTTCATCAATTTTCTATTCCAACACATAGTGTTTACAAAGTGAAAAAGGCACTCATCCCACTCCAACCAACATCTGAAAGGTTACAGGAGCTCTTCATCCCTCAAAGGTCCCAGGCAGTAAAAGGAAGGCTCTGTGGGCCAAGCCATACCCATGCTCACAGCTCTGCAATGACTCCGTCCTCTGTGGCATATTTGCATCCCTATTACCATCACTTTGTGTTCTGCGCCGAGCAACAAATGGCCACAAGTGCTACTGCCTTATTCTGTGCTTAGAGCCTGATGAGCCTCTATTTTGCTGGAGTATGAGGACACAGAAACCAACTCTTCTGTCCCAGCTGCAAGAGCTCTTTAGGTCTAAGAAAAACCTGGTAGATGTGTTGGGTGCTGAATGCAGGAGAAAGGACTGGAAACCCTGGGACCAGGTTCCTTCAGGGAGATGGTGCCACTTTTTACAGAATCACCTTTTCTTCTAAAAGGGCATTTTAAATAATAAAATAGGAAGCTGCCACATATATCTTTCCAACTGATCTACTAATCATATTTCTTCAAATTTTATATCCCTGACCCTTGTAAAGGGATTGCAAGGAAGGCGTTTTTTAAGCTGCATTTTAATAAGTCAATATGAAAGCTCAAAATTATTTAAAGCTTCTTAAATAGGATTATATTTGATTTCTTGTGGGAATAGTGGGGGATAGTCTAGTAAAGACGTTCTGTCCTGCTGAGGTTTTATTACATTAAAGAAACAGCATCCTTTTTTAACAGCAAAAACTTTATCTATTCTCTAATGAAAATGGAGATTATTCTGTGCATGAGGTGACTGAAGGTGGTAAGTTCCTGCATCTGTGATCAGAGATTAGAGTTTCTCTTGAGTGAAAGCTGAGAGATTCCTGAACCAGAGGTTTGCCCGAACTTAACAAGTTGTCTGTTAGTCTGAAATATTTGAATATTTTGTTCTAGGAGGTACCACAAGTGTATTGACTTCAGGCAGATTCTGCTGTGAAATGACAGGTGGCTCTCAAGGCAGCCAGTATGTCATTTGCAGCCAGGGATTGAATTTGGCCCTAAGAATCAGAGGTCTGTGCCCCTGGGGAATTATTTTGCTATACAGGGAATGTGGCCATATTCAGCCTGCTCAGAAAGGCCCACAGTTGAATTCTCACTTGCATTCAACTCCTTTAATGTCATTGTGGCTTGTATGGATGCTACACTGGCAGCATTTAGCCTAATATGTTCTACAGCACCGAAAGAAATTCAGGAGGAGGAAATTAAAACTACCTGTATGGAGTTGAAGGAGCCAGCAGCAAGTTACACGGTGTAAACAGCAGCTTCAGTGAATTGAGTTGTGCTGGACATAATCTGGGACAACATCTGGCCTTGAGAACATAAGGGGATTTTTCTTGAAGTAGCAGATGGGGAGGTTTATAGAACAGATATAACTAAGGATGAAACACAGAGAAAAGGTCATAACTGCTGGAAGGGGATGGAAACTTTTTTTTTTTTTTAAAAAGATTGTCCCATCTCTTCAACATTTAGAGAATGTTCTCTCTCATCTTCAAATAACCCCCATCCTGCTCTCAGCTAAAACTCAGTGCTCCCACTGAAGCCAACAGACACTGAGCAAAAGCATTCCCTGGCAGAATTTTGGCTTCAGGGTTTGCAACACAGCAGGGATCCCCAAGACTGTAGTTCTCTGGGAAATTACAACCCTGCTACACCCTTTCCAGCTACTCTCTGGAGGCCCCACATCTCTCTGGGGAGTCAAATGCAAAGATAGTAAAACAGCTTTTTTTTGCCAAGGTGCTACGCACTATTCTGCCCACATTCTCCCCAAAGGTCCCAGAACTGCTGCTACATCAAAGATAGAATTATTCCACTGATTTTCCCACCCTGATCTGTACCTATGCACCTCATTTTTCCCCTGATGTTGCCTATAGGGAGAGCAAGGACTCAGAGATGTCTCTCCATTCAGCTGCTCTGGGGCCACTCCACGCTGTACCAAACCTCTCTGCCATCATCCCTACATGTCCTCAAACCTCTCCCAGGCTCATTCTGCCTCTTAGAGGCGAATGGTGGTTGTAGCTCAAGAAAGATCAGGTACAGGTAAGACCTCAATCTAGCAGTAGCTGTAAACTGCTCCCATCCTCACTAAGCCCAAATAACCCGTCCTTCCTGCCAGCAGCTTTGTCTTATGACTACAGACCACGCTGCTTCTTCAGGGCTTACAAGCAAGTGGAGGCTGATGTGAACTTCACAAGCTGTGACACCGACTACAGAAACACATATGCTTCTTCGAGCTTCAGTGCTGGCACGAAACCTTACACAGACACAAATTTATCTTAAAGTCAGGACCAAATTTAATAGAGCAGGAGAAGAGAGTTTTCAATATTTCCATCTCAATTATACTCAAACACCTCAGTGAGTCTCAGCCTTTGGGGCTGTACTTGGGCTGCCTGCTCCCAGCGTTGAGACTGTTGGCAGAATCAGCAGAAATAGCACAACTGGGCAAGGCGTTGGTGATTTATCAATGCTGAAGTAATTCACACTGACACAGAGGCACCGAGGAGGAGCTCAGGGTCCAGCACGTGCCCCCAAAGACCCGAGAGTTATATGGTGTCACACACCGACAGCAGCAGGCTTGGGATCTGACTCCCTAGCAAAAAGCATCCTTTTTTTTTTTCCAAAACCATTTTCAAACAGCAGAAAGAAGCAGCCCTGTTACAGAGAAAGGCAATTTTAACAGTTGTGATACCCTACTGCTAAAATTGTCCCTCTAACAGCATGTTATCTTCTAACTCAATAAAGAGCGAATAGTATTCAGAGTCCCAGAATTTTGGGGCAAAGAGGATTTTTTTCAACAGAAAACTAGAAGGTGAATACACCTATGAAGACAAATGAAAGTATTGTGTACGCAAATACTTTCATATATGTCTGGCCCTTTAAAACCAAAATGATAGAGTTCATTTGCATTTAGATCTCTTTGGCTCCCTCTTTTCATCTAAAGACAAATCCTCACAAAGGCTGCTTAATTAGACCAAATTAGATTTCCACCTAGTGGCTTGTCATTCATTAGAAAACGCTGTTCTTTTTTTTCTGTTTTGGTAATTATAGGCTGGTCTCGCAGTGTTCACTTCAGGCTCAAAGTATGACTTGCATTCATGATTTTGTGCAGATGAGAGGAAAATTATTCAGTCGCATCAAGTCTGCCCATTTTACAAGTTGGATAAAGATCATCGCTGGAGTCTTTTATGTAATGGGCTATACTCTTTCTTAAGTCTTTAATGATTAATTGTAATAGCGTATCTCATGGCAATTTTCAAGACTAAAAGCTAAGTACAAACAGTTCGCACACAAAGCTACTGTACCAGATAGCGGGTGTCTTGCCTTAGATATGGGTTTCTGTGTCGGGGACCCACGTGTGTGGCCCTCGGTTGTCGGCGTTACAGCCGCGCTGTGAGCAGAGAAGATGGGAAGGGGCACGCCGGTGTCTGGGGTTGGGTAGGTAGAACCCTGGGCTGGAAGTGCTGTCTGCCTTCTCTAACTGCTCTACCTAACCCAGTGAGCGGGATGCCTGTGTCCCATCCATCCTTGCAGTCCTCTGCTGCCAGTGTAATGCAAAACGTAGCTTCTAGAGGGGAAAATCTTTCAAGTTTAGACCTGACAATCAAAGGTTTGTACCTAATAAGGCTACAGGTCCCAGTGCAGGTCAGTCAGGAGCAGAGGTTAGTGCAGACTGCATGTCTAGACATACTCTGGGTTAGCAATGTCTCTACCCTATCTGGAGTATTTGTAATGAAAGGAGTTAAACTCACAGTAAGATCCTTGAGCTTTACTGTTCCTGACCGTGAGGGCAGCAGTTTGCCCAACCATCACCCTTTTCTCCGGAAGACTCTCACACCACTATGGGACACTATAGCAATTTTGTCTCCCACTCTGAACACGGTAGAGTACTGGGAATAGTCCAATTCTCCCCAATCCAAACTCTATTCCCTTTGCTATCCTGCATGGGCACACTGATTCCCTGCCTCAATTTCCCCAATATTACAGCAGGATTAGTGCTCGGTGGCATGTTTTGAAGCTTAATAAAACAGGGACAGATTTCATGGTCCTTCATCAAGCAAAACTTCAACTTTGACCTTTAATGTTTATGAAAAGCTTCGAAGATAACTGCCAACTTATTATTAATAATCTTCTTGGGAGTGGAAGTTACAAGCAGTTAGCGGCAGGCAGCCCAGCAGCCACCAGCCCCTGCTAGGATTTCTTCTGCACTAACAAATCCAGATTTTCAGGTGTGTTTTTGTAACAACATTCTTGTTTTCCCAACCATTTTTTGTCAGAGAGGGAAAGTAAGTTTTTCCCTCCACCTTTAAAGAAAAACCTCATCAAATTTGCCTTTCTCAAAACACTGAACATTCCCTTTCTCATCTACCTAAACCTGATGTTGAGTTACTGTCCCCCAGGGGCTTTCAGTAGCTCAGTTCTGATGTATCCCTGCACTTTGTAGCTCACTGCCTTCTTAGAGTGTAATCAAACATCAAGCTAAGTAGCAAATAAATCTCCCGATCTCATAAGCTGCACAGCAAGATCATGTAAATGCAAATGAAGGGCTTGATTTCAAGCTGTCGCGGGGGGAAGGAAGGAAAAATGCTGGGCCTTGTCACCGCAATCACTTCACTCTGCAAGTGCAGTAAATCTGCAATAATAATAGTAATGGCAGCGTGACGGGAGGCTTTACTGTACAAGGGGGTGTAATGAAAAGGGGAACAGAAGGTAGGGAAGGAACCAGTGCCTGGCAGGCTGAAAATGCACCGGTGCAGGGTTTGCAGGCGTCCGCAGGGCAGAGCCTTCAAGGAGGGGACAGGGGAGCCCTGGCTGAGTCAAAGCAGAGAAGATTCATGGATTTGCCCAGCGTATCCTCCCAGTGAAGGGCTGCCTCAGATGCAGGGATTAAAAACCCATGCCTCCATCTCTCGCTGTACCTCTCTGCGCAGACACGTCTCCTACCCCTCTCACAGTCTCAGTCATCTTTAGAAAATTGATGCAATGTGCGTCAATGGGCCATAAATACCAGGGGATGAAACACAAATAAGTCTTTCAACAAACCCTGGAATCCTTAAAGGTTTTGTATTTCCTTACACCTTTGCAACATGCCCACCTCTTACAAACAGACCCATTTCCGAGCTGTCCTCTTTCACAGCAAAAATTTTCCAACCCCATTAGACACTCAGATACAAATCCAGGCCTCAAACCTGGGGCTGCACAAATCAAAAACTACCTAGCACAGGCCAGGGAGCTCGATACACTCAACACCACTCACTCTTCAACTGAGCAGGGTATCCCCACTAATCAAACACCCCCACCACTGCACTGCAGCCAGTCTGAGCACGGCACCCTCCAAACCCATTTCAGACACACCAGATTCAACCATGAAAATTATCGTGTCCAAGGGGAAAGGGTGCATTAGCCGAATCCTTAAAGACAGTTTGAGAGCGCAAACAAAGCCTCAGCACACGTCTCTTGCAGCCCTGGGAGGAGGTGATGATCTCTGCAAGATGCTCTGGGAATGCTTCAGGAAAAAGTCTAGAGCTGTCTTTTCCGAAAGGGCTGGATAAACAGTATTTAAGATGCTGGATTTTCCTCACTGAGGTCGTAAAGGGAGAAAACTTGCAGAAGGTACCCAGAGAAAATTAGGACCGCCTGGGATGCAGAGAGAGACGGTTTTAATTAGAGCCAAGAGGTGGGAAATAAGGCAGAGAAATGACATCTTAATGAGGTTTAATGAAGTTGTCTGCTGATGGGCACAGCTGTCAGACAGATCTGTATTCCAGCCAAGCAGCTTTGTGACAGGCTAAACCTGAACACAGAAAACGGTGCTGGAGCTGGGGAAGAAAACAGTGGGCTTCTGCATCAACTTTGGCTCGCTCTCCCCACCGCTTTATGACACAGCACACCTACAATGCCCCAGGACAAACAACTGAAACCAGCCTATGAGGTTGCAACAGCGTTTTTCTAATTTATGAATGAGAAAGGCTGTAATCTTGGATTACACTGAGCAAGATTCATTCCTGCTACCTCCTTCCCCTTCTTTGCTTTTGTGGGTAAAAGATGTTGGCAAGCAACCAGAGTCCTCCAAGTCCATTGATTTTCTTCAGGCACAGGTTCTCTCTGTGTTCAACATATTGGACCAGACTTTTTTTTTTTTTTTAATTAATTATCCAGCACCTTCAGTTTTATTTATTCAGTGCAAAGTGACTGTAAAATGCCACCTGATCATAAAAGGAAACAGCGTGCACTCATTTTGCAATGGAGTAAACACCCAACTGTGTTAACTTCAGGTGCTCTACAAAAGAGAATCTTTAAATCCTGTAATTTCTTCCATTCTATAGGGTTCTGCATTCAAAGGTTTGGAAGCAGCTTTGCCACAGGTTACAAACCTCTCTTCTTTCCTGCAGTTTCTCAGCAATTTTCTCCCATCTGCCACACCTTCACCATCATAGCAGATTTCTGACCTCACTTAGCTGATCCGGTATCAGAATATAATCCCTGGAAAAAGCCTTTTCTCATGCATCTGAGGAACGTTACACCATTTCCCTTGTATATCAGTGACAACTAATCTAAAAATAGCTAGCGTACAAATGCCTCTAAATACAGGAGAAATAGATCAGCAATGCAAGCTACTTTATCATCCCTGGCACCGGTTTATACACTTTGCCTGAGCTCCCTAACTCACACACAGCATGCACATATGGTTTAGCACCGCCGTGTGATATTTCAGTTGCGGTAGCACTAAAAGCCCACTCACTCCCATCGTGCTCGGTGCTGGACACGTCTGCAAGGGACAGTCCCTTCCTCTGCTAGAAGTTCACAGGAGGCAGCTGGGAGAATGCAGCCATGTTATGCACAGGTTGTATCAGGTAGCTGAGTCGATTGCTTTCAAAAAGGTCTGTTTGCAACAAAGGATCTGTAGCTTTGCACAGGGCAAGGAGCCTGATGGGGTTTTCAAGCCTATCAAAGGATCTTAGCTAGTCTAGAAAATTCATTTTCTGGTGAACTTTTGCTCCTGAGAGTCATGGGAATACCACACCTGCTTTATAGCATCACAAGTGCATGGATTTAAGGGGACCAAGACGAAGTACCTCCCTCCCAGACCTGAGAAGCAAGACCATGGATTTAACTGAAAACATCACTGTACGGGCTTGCAGGCCCAATGATCCCAATGATCACAAACTGGCAAACCTGACAGCCAGTTTGTCAGGATCTGCAAAGGAGCAGACCTGTTGTCACAACACAGACAAGTCACTCAAGCCAGCAGGCACGATCTCAGCCCTGGACATGCTGGTGAGGATCCCGGTGCCACAGCCACTGTGTGCTTTCAAGTTTTCGTGTAGCTGCAGTATAGAGATGGGAGCTGAGAAACTCCAAACTGAATGCACAAAAAAATGGCTCCAGGCAAAAAAGTTTGAGCAATTATGAGCAAATTCTAGAGACTTCAACACAGAGCCCTCTGGAAAAGTGCCTGTTTTGGGCAGGGGTTATTAACCCTCGCTCTCCAGGCAAAACTGGCTCAGTGAGAGTTTTGCCTGAGCTGAGGGTGATGCAGAACAGCTGAAGCTGCTCAGCAGCATCAGGCACACTTGGTGAGTACCCTTTAACAGCACATTGCAAAGGGGCCACCAGGCTGCCAGATACAGCAGAGCCATGGCTGTTCCGAGGCCCTGGCCAGGGTTTGCACGGTGCTGTCTGGGAGTAGAACGTAAATTTGGGTTTGGTTGATGTTCCCATACAAGTAGCTCCGGTAAGCTGCATCCCTTATCAACCGCTGTACAGCCTCAACCTGCCATAGTGGCAAGTTGGAGGTTGTTCATTTTCAGTCTTATTCTTTTCACTCGGTCCCTGCAAAAAGGGCTGCATTCAATTCAGCCTCTCCTGATCCAGAGAGTGTTCACTCTGGAGTGTAATAACAGTCATCTCAATGCTAATGTTCAATGATTCACCTGTAGAGAAGCACTAGAGTAGGATTTCAGCACTTTCATTTTGCCAACACCTACAACCCCCCAGCTCCTCCAACACCCTTCCCATGCAAAATAACCTGTCCCAAAGCACCCAAACCATGCCTCAGGGCTCCAGGGGACTTGTTGCCTGACCCTGCTCCAGCTTCCCCTAGCAGGAAGGCACAGACCCAGGCTGCCAGGCTCTCACCCCTTCCCTCCTCCACCGCCTCCCTTTCAAGCAGCAATAAGGTTTCAAGACACACACATCCTGCAGTGACTTCACCATGGAGATGGGAGGGTAGAGACAAAGGGGTGAGGGGAGGTCAGTTAATCCTACAGACACCACCAGGCTGGGACACACATGGACTGGGGAAGGGTTCATTTTAAAACTAAACAGAAATGAGGTTATTGAGCTCAAGTTCTCTTCTGTGCTATAAACCCCAGGCTCTGCTCCCTTTTCTTCATCCCCCTTATCCTCCCCCTGCAACATGCCTTGCGTCTTGATTATTCCCAGGCAGGATTGGCAATGTGATTGTGCTTCGGGAAGTTTACACCAGTTTTCTAGGAGGAGGCACAACTTGGAAATGAAATAGCTCAAAGGAAAGTTAAGACTAGCTGCAGTCTCCCCAGCAGACACCACGGCTGGGCATCCTAGCCAAAGGAGAAACTAACCAAACGAGGAGACTTCAAGTCCATATATATTGAGTCAGTATCCCTATTTCCAGCAAGGCTAGGTCACTTTATAACTCAGGTAAAAATGTGTGAAGTTTAGCATCCCTTAGGCTTCAGCTCTGGTGAAGCCTCATGGCTGTGAGTTCTTTTGCCCTGTCACTCTCACTTGTGCATGGACAGTGGGATTCAAACCCATGCCAAGTGGAGCCAGAGCTACTCCTGGTACTTGTGGCCACGTTCTGTTACAAATTTTTATTTTCAGGGGCTTTAACTTATCAGGAAAGGTTTTTATGCTTCTGTTTTAACTTCATTCTTCTGCAGGCAGAACTGGGGAAGCCCCAGAGAAACTGCTACACCCTGCCAGGTTTTGATTTTTCATATGGGCTGTACGTGCACAGGACAGATGGAGGAGTCCCTGAAGGTATGACAACGCCACTCAAATACAGACCTGCAAGGAAGTCCTAATGCTAATAAGCACTCTCCTCTCCTTCCCTGTGCTATTCAATACTTCTTGTCAAGCTGGAGGTAAAGAAATCCCAACATTCACCCGCTTTCATTAATATTACCCAAATTGCTTGGTGACTAGTAAAGTTTCTCTGTCACATTGGAAACTTTTATAGGATCACACAGAGCCCAAGCAGAGAGTGGTATGGCACTTGCAAAGGGTGATACACGTGGCCACTTTCATAACTTTGTTAGAGCTCCTACTTTGTGGTCTCAGGGACAATTCCCCTGTGAAATCAGACTTGCCGAGCAAGCCAAGATGGAGGGTGAGAAGACATGCAATTCAGATGGGAGATGTCCCCATAGGAAATGCAGTGCAATAGGATATGAAGTTCACTCCACAGTGAAGCCATTGCAAAATGCATGCAAGCCACACAAGGCCCTTGTGCATGGTGCACAAATATCAGCCCACCTTCCCATATAGGAGTTACCCAAGATGCCTGATCTTTTTCTCTTTGCCTGATCTTTTTCTCTTTGACTCTCATGTTTCTTTCCATCTCCAGCAATAGGCCACTGGAACACAGTAAAGCCCAGAACTGGTTCAGTTCAGAAGATGCCCCGAGACTTCATCACCATGAACCGTGGTGCTCTGAAGGCCGGTTATACCACAGCCCACGAATTTAATTTGTACTACAAGGCCAAGGACATTCGGTGCAAAGATGATGAATATAGCCGCTTCAAGAGATGTCCTCCTAAAGTACCTGCAGACTTGACTTATGGCATCACAGCACGGTAAGGGGGAAGGCTTGGGGCCCTTCTCAGAATGAGATTATCCCTTCCTACCCTCATGTCTACATCTCCCCCACATCTCAGCTAGCACAGTCCCCAAAATATCATCTGTGTGTCAGATAATCAGCTACCTAAATCTAATCTACATGCCACAATACATCCCCATTTCACCTGTGGCACCAAAAGCTTGGAACCTCTTAAAAATATGTTCAATGCCAATCCTTTAACTTAAAGGAATGTGAAGAGTTGTAAGCCAGAATAATGGCTTCCCAGGGTCAGAAAAATCAGAGCAACAGCATTTCTACCTGTTTCCACTGGTTGAAATACTCCGGTGCAGTTAAGGATCAGTTCAAGTTCTTCATCCCATTCTCTCCCACTTGTTAGTTCATCGCCCTGCATTGGGCAGAAACTGGTAGTACAGCAGGATGGAGGCAAAGAAGCTTTTCACTGCTCTCTTCTCCTTTCTTGGGCTTCTTCCCAAGGGCTGGAGGGGAGCTGGTCCCTGCTGCTCCCCCAGCAACCCCTTTAGAAAGGCGTAAGCCTACCCATTCATCCCTTGCAATGCAGCAGGATGTGTAAGTCTTCACACCAAGTTAGGTCTTTTGCATCGCAGTGTCTTCCAAAAGATTTTTACAAAGCATCCAGCATACGCGAGTCCTGCCTGAGGTTCAAACAGGTACCACATTTAGAAGTAAGCCATTTAACATCCCCCTCATGTACCAGCTCCTAACTGCCTGCTGTGCTGCTTTCTGATGGGGAATTGTGCAACAGGGAGTCTTCAGGGGAGAACATCAGCACCTTAGACTGACTTCTAGGTCCTTCCACTGCCTGTCCTCCACAGGAGCACGAGTGAGGCTGAAGAGCACAGTGGTCCAGAAGAACCAGTGTGAGTCCAGCACAAACAAGCGCTCAAAGCCTCTGAAAGAGGCTCCAAAGCAGCTCTGCTGCTGCTGGAGCACGGAGGGTTTTCTTGCTCTGTGCAGGTCTGGACCAGACATTAGGTTTCATTTTAAGAGCTAGATAATAATCACTACCAGAAAAATAACAGCTACAAATTCTAGAGAAAAGACATGATGAACGGCACCGTGTATTTTACATGATAGTAAATGGGCTTTGCATATGCAAATTGAATGGATTTTAAAATGGTATTTAATGACAATTTTCGTAGCAGACATTAACATTAATTGCATCAAAATGAAAATGTAGCATTAGCTTGCTGTTAGCTGCAAATGCCCCAGCTATAAAGCTTTATCTTTATCAGTATCAGCCCTCACCGATGTGACAGGGCTGCTCTGCAAATTGCAGGCAAAAGGGCTTTTATGTTGCAAAAGTATCCCCCAATGTAGACCAAAATCAACATCAATTTTGCTTTATTTCTTCATAAACGGAGGTTAAATGGCTGCCTGTAAGAAGTCTAGGCACGTTTCAAAAGTTTTAAGGAAAATCTGCAGACCCCACAACAGCAGAAGTAGTGGGAAAGGGCTTTTAATTTAAAGTTATTATTGTACAACTTGCCTGCGCCTTAATAGCTACCTTTTATGCAGACTGATTGTATTTATCCCTTTACTTTAAAAGCACGTTATAGACAAAATCAAATTACTGGGATTACCAAGGAGTTGTTACAGCCATTTCAGTAAAAGTGGGAATTTAACACACTTTTCCATGACTGGCAAGTTAAAGATACCAGCTTTGGTGAGCGCTCGCCAGCCCAAGCCTGTCCCTAGTCACAGCTGACCAGGTTCAGCAAGACCTGCCCTGTCAAAAATGACTTAGTTGTCAATGGATTTAAGTTGCTTCTGCTTTCAGACTCTAAACCCTGTACTACTGCATTCTTAGTGCTGCTACTTGGGAAGGCACTCACAACTAAGATACATGCTTGTCTGGAGACAGAAGAAAAGAACAAAGGCATACAGTCTTTTTCCATGACTCCAAGCACTTGCTTGCCTTTAGAAATGTCCTCTTTGATAAACACCTCAGGTGCAGTGAAGTTTTTCACCAAGAACAGAGCCTGCATGTCATTCCCTAGCCCACAGACAGCACAGCTGAGAAGGCCAGAGAGCAAAGGTGCCTTCCCATCACACTGGAACTGGCTGCAGCCACCTTGCCTGATGACGGTGATGTTCTGGGACGATCTCCGGAACGCCAGTGCAAACATACCCAGTCTGCACCCACAGCCCTGCTGCAGCTCTTCTGCACAGCTGGAATTGCAGCTAGTGCCAGCATGCAGTCTCAGGGCTGGGCTGCCTCCCTGGGAACAGCAGCACAGGGAGTTATAAGGCCCAAACAACTCAGCAGCTGTCACAGGAACACGTTTGTGGTCTTGCAACTGTCCGTGAGTAGTGTGCAGGGGGGTTCTCAAGCCCTGGCAACATATCTCCAGCCCCTTCTCAGGCCCTGGGCTGCGCTGCTAAAGGCTTCTGTCTCCTAAAGACACCAAGGTCAGGAGTTCTCCCCAGGCTCACAAGTACGAGCTCTCCTGGATCATCCCAAATAGAAATGAACACAAATGCTGTGGTTGCTATTA
Source organism: Haliaeetus leucocephalus (assembly GCF_000737465.1). Taxonomy (NCBI): domain Eukaryota; kingdom Metazoa; phylum Chordata; class Aves; order Accipitriformes; family Accipitridae; genus Haliaeetus; species Haliaeetus leucocephalus. The sequence continues at coordinate 4,179,144 of NW_010972742.1, read as the reverse complement.
GTGCCTTATTAATCATGCCCTGGCCCTGCTGGTCCCTGTAGCACAGCAGATCACTTATGCCTCTGCTTTCCGCTCATGGTGGACGTGTGCTGCATGGAGCATTTCACAAGGCAGTGTCAGACGCTGGAGTGAGCTTTCTGAAGCTTTGAGGCCCCTTTCCTTTCCTGGGATATTTACCTTCAAAGGTCACCTATACCCCTCTACTAATTCCCCATGGGCATCTTCCAGGGGGGAGAAGCAGCTCTGCTTTTTTGCTGATTCCCCCCCGTTCTCTCCCTCCCTTTTCCCAGAGAAATGTTTGCTACGAATCATGTGGCCAGCTTTGTTGTGAGAGTCATAAAAAGGACATTTTTCATCTCTCCTTTTTCCTGCTCTCGCTCCCTTCTCTCTCTCAGTATCAGACAGAGATTTATTCCTTCCCTGATGCCTGTGGCATTCGGAGCTGGGAGGGGTCAGGGGAGGCACTGATGGGACGATAATAGATAATACAGTGGTTCCCCAGGGTCTTGTCCAGCTCCGTAGCCGATCCATCAGCAGGCAGCACTCGTGCCAAGGTCAGCGGTAACGAGGATGTGGTAGGGTCCCAGACTCCCCCATGGGGCATCCTCCAGTCAGGCTCCCCCAATTCATGCTCCGGCTTCTGATCTCTAGAAGAGCTGCCTTGTGCAAGCCACAATTTGCAAGAGAGCATGTGTCCACCGAGCACAGGTACTGGGGTAACGACCACGTTACCGTGCATGCAAGCTCAGCTTCACCTGTCCCAGTCCTCATCCCCACCACAAACAGGTCTACAGGTTTTCTTTCAAGGAAAATGCCCATCATTGGCAATACCTCTCCTCCAGAAGCTAAAACCATCCCCCATCCATGGGCTTTGTGCATGACACATTACATAGCTGTAAGATGTGTGTGGATTAGGGTTGCTGTCCTCCTGGACCCAAGTCCTTTCATTTAAAATAACCCCACAACACAGTGCTACTAGCAGGTGTATTCAACCCCCATAGTCTTTGTGTAATGACCTTGTTTTACAAGAGGGAGGATGCAGGGCACTGAGTGGGAGGTGTTTTGATGGTACTGGAGATCTAAAGAAACAGAGGTTCTGCAAAGACCTCCAGGATCTTCACTGGTGTCAATACAGCTTGTTATTCAAGGTGCATTTGGAAGCCCCAGTAGAAGTCCAGACCCACATTTATCCTCCAAACCACCTTTTCTGATTGAAGTTCACAGTGCACTGAAATTAGCAGTCATTAAATGCTCATTTTTGGAACTAGAAGCAAGCACAAAGATATGGATGCTGTCTACAGCTATATTTTAGATTATATTGATTTGCACAAGGTCACACAAGGAGTTTGAAGCCAAAACACACCAGCACACAGTTGGTACTCCAAGCACAAGTTTTCTCCCCAGGAGCTAGCAGTGTAGAGTGCATCCTCAGCACGAACACACTGTCCAGCATTTCCAGGGCCGCTTTTAGAGAAAAGCTTTCATTTGCCTCTTAGTGCAAGTTTCCTAATTCTGCATACTATGTCCCAGAACATATTCCTGGACACAAGGACTGCACAGACGTGCCATTCTCTGCCATTCTACACCTGTACCTCCTTCAAACCTTGCATGGCCATAACCCTGCCTCCGACATGCTGCCATCCACTTGGCAGTTGGCCTGTAGGTTGGGCTGACCTTGGGTGTGCTGGCAGGATTTCCCTGGCACTCTGTCATCCCCATGTCTCCTGCCGGGTCCCCCCCTACCGTTTGCCTTCGCTTCAACCGTCCCTTTCCTGAATTTTACATCCCATTTTCCTTCTAACTTCATCTCCTCCTACCATTCCACCTCCCATTCTCTAAAACTGGTCTTAATCCTTTGGCAGCTGCTTTCACCGTGTTCCTGCAGCAAACTCACCTCTCTAAAGCATTTGGTCACTGTAATCTCTCTTCTTCGTATTGTTACAACTGGCCAAGGACATCGGCTATCCAGTACCTTGTCTTTCTTTGTATCATTTGCAATTGTTCTAACACTGTTGACAATTGTCTCACTGGCTTTTAGCAGCTCAGCTGTTACCTTGGCTATCCCTGCAGCTTCCTGGCTTAACCAACTGCTCTGTCCTTATCTTTTGCCTTCCCCAAGAAGGAAGGCTTCAGTGCTCGTGCTTCTGCTTTGCAAGTGGCCTTTCCACCCAAAGTGTCCATGATGTTTGCACGCAGCCAGAACAAAGTTTAGAAAGCTGCCCAAAAGGTGCTGAGATATTTCCAGCATCTCTTTGGCACACAAAGTGCACTTTGAGACACTTAAGGAACATTTCAGGTCATTAATATATGGCCCTGGCGGGGGGGGGGGGGGCAGATTTTCC
>NW_010972742.1:4152335-4176792 GCF_000737465.1 Haliaeetus leucocephalus | reverse complement strand
TTTAAAAACATTTTAGTGTATTTATATGTGGGCCGGGGGGGGGGGGGGGGGGGAAGCTAGTCTAGCTATAGACCAGCTGCAAAGTTATGTCAAAGAAACAGAAGAGCAGAGGGTGTTCCTGGAAAGAATTCACCAGGAAAAGCTAGATGGGCAAGAAAGACGAATATTACAGCAAGCCCACATCAGATTCACAGTCACTGGAAGCCAGACAAAAAGAGAGTGTAAAGCCACAAGAGTCCAAAACATTGGGGCAAACAGAAGTTTTAGAAAAAAAAAATCCAAGCACTGACAAAACAAATTGTAAAAATGTAACATAGTGACTGGAATCACTGTCAGGCTGAAGGCACCAGAAAAATGCAACCAAGTTAAAAAGTATAGGACTCCCATCAATTCAGATAATTGCATATCCTATCCGGTTCCACAGTGAAAGGCACTTTGTGTCTCTGCCACCATTCTCACATTGCCAAGATAAGAATTTCTATTTCTATTTCAAGGATAATTTTCTTCTACTGGAGGCGTTCCAGGCTGGGTATATGCTCGCATCGCTGTGTGTATGTTAGTTATCGCAGAGCTCCCAGCTGCATCTGCCTGGATCATGCTGCCTTGCGCCTGGGTGGCTGCAGCATCTGGTTGGGCAGAAAGACCTGTTACCCCCCTTCAAAAAAAAAAAAAAAATCCTGAGTGCACCGTGAAGATACTGGTTCTCCTTCAGTGTAGTCATTTACTGCAGTTGTAACAGTTTCTGACTACTTCAGACTCCCAGCTTAAGAGAAAACAAACAGCAAAAGTCATGGTTTGGCATAAGGTTCAGGTCCTGCACATCAGCCACAGAGCTGGAAAAAAAAAAGATCTAAAGAACAGAGATTTACAGCCCTTATTACCAATTGCATTACACTGAAGAGGAAAGTAATTTACTCTCTCACACAGATTGGCTGTTGTCCATGGGTTTATCTCCATTGATTACCACTGGCTGAAAAAATTCTTCCAAAACTTTTACCATCTAAAACTACTACTTGCCACAAGTGGCCTTTTTCCCTTGCAAACTTCTGCTTTTGCAGTCTGTGCAATGAAAACCTGGGTCAGGGGGAAATAATCACAGAATCCTTTTTGTGAAAGCAGAGCTTTTCAGCCCTCATTGACATATTTTCCTTTCAAACGAAGTAATGTTCCCACCCAGCCAGAGAGATTCAAGCATGGGATGGAGGTCAAGGGGAAGACCTTGCTCTTTGATTTGTTTTGCTCAGCGTTGTGGGGTTTTTCTCTCGTTTTTTTATTCATCGGGATGTTTTGCATTTGTTGATGACTGCAGACTGAGCGCTGTTCACTCTCAGCCATGGATTGAGACCTCCAGGCAGAATAGCTCTGTCCCGTAATCACATCCCACCTGAGTTTCTCAGAGGGTAACAGCAAATTTCCAGTCAGTAGACAAATGTGTTGAAGGCAAATCTAGATAATCTTCAATTAAGTTAGCCAAAGGGTATCTCCAACCCAAAAATCAATGCTAATGCACAAATTTCAGCTTGTGAAGCCAGTTATTTAATGGGTAAGAGCTGGCTTGGTACTTCACTGCAAGACACATGTTTCCATGTGTGCATTTAGGACCGTTACAAGTATACGCCTCACTCTTGGCCTGGGAGGGAATAGTAAAGCAAATTGGTGCTCTTGTAACCATGTGTACTCCTAAGTACAGCTATGAGCATCTGATAAATCTTTTAAAGTGCATGTTTACAATGGATTTTATTCTTTTTACTGTTCTATACATACGAGCCCTCTGAGCAAAATAACAGATCCTCTGACACTTAGAAGAAGCCACTACCTCATTGGCTGCCCACAGTGAAATAATTTATATTTTTATTTCCTCATCCAAATTACAAGGATTGTAAAGAAGCTTCAGCAATTCAGAGTAATCAGTGCTTTGACGGCACAGATCCTGCAGCTGCCGCGTGGGTGGAAGACCCACTATTTCAACTGAGAGTTTTGCCAGCCCAAAGACTGCAAAAAAAAATTGGTCCCTGAGTGTTTTCTACCAATTTTTCTCTTGTTATTTTCTTCAGTGGTTAATGGAAAGTGAGGACAAGTGGAGATCATTTAAAAATGATCTTTCAGGCCTCTCCATGGGTTTATTGCCAGGACCTATTTAGAGGACCATAAAGCTGTAAGGGGCCTATAACTTTACTGTATAGTCCACAAGCTGCTTAGGAAAATGAAGAGCCTTTACATTCACACCCTGCTTGTTTTGCCATCTCTCCCTCTCCTTACAAACACACCCACACGCGTGTGTGCAGGGACTGCGGGAGCCGCTAATTGAATTCACTCTTGTGAAAGCGTTAACAAATTGTAAGTGACCTTTTATACAAATTTCAAAGTCAAGAATTCACCACTAACTGCACATCCCTCTTCTGCCATTCACTGTTATGCAAAACCCACAAACAATTAAAAGAAATAACGAAGAGCCCAGCGGCCCTCTTTCCTAATTAGCTGCAGGAGGCAATGCTTGGGAGTGTGGCTAAGTGCTTCAATTACCTCGGCCCTCCTCGCTGCCCTTGTTAGAAGAGACAGGTCCACCAGCCAAAGGGGAACAATTAAGGCAAGGCAGAGCCAGGCAGTTTGCAGGGGGATGCCGGGGCTGTGCCGGCTCTCGCACAAGGGCCAGAGCTGTAATCATACCCCAGATTCCTGCTGGGCTACACAGAGACAAATTAATGGTAGATAGATTGCTAGCTCCAGCCCATCAGTAACGAGAGAGGAAGGGAGACAATATAGCAGTACAAGGGAACTGTAATCAGAGTTTTCCTGTGCTATCAGCCCCCTTTCAGGGCAGAGGGACCTGAGCATTAATGCCTTACTGCTGCCTGCATTGGCAGGACCCCAAGGCCCCGAGCAGAATCACAGACCGCAGCTTGTGCTTTATTTGCTGAAGATAATCTGTGCTAGCTGCATCGAGGAGCCCCATGCTCCAGAGATGCTAGAGACCAAACCGGTTCCCAATAAGGAATCAACCTGAGCTGGTGGGAGCTGGTTCAGCTGACCCAGCCACAAGCCAGGGGAAGATCTCTATATGGACACTACTACCACCGGACAAATCCTTCCCATCATGAAGTACATGAGAAAGGAATACAAAGGTGGTACACCCTGCAGCTGTCTGCCCTGTGAACTGAAGACTCCAAAGAGAGATCCTGGCTGTGCAGCAAAAGCACATCACCCTAGACAAAAAGACACCAGCAAAGACTAAAGCCCTCTGAAACCTCATTAACCTTTCAAGAAAGGGTTAAAATGTCAGGATAGGCAGTGGTGTTGCAACACAGTTTTGACATCACAACTGTAAAAAAAAAAAAATCAATTATATGATTTATCTGTTGCATGAGCACCCACGCAGGGCCAGATCCTGCTGCCACTAAGCTGCTGTTGAAATTAGAGCAGTGTTTTCGGCGCAGCCCAAACATCTGCGCGGCCACCAGGGAGTCGATGCCTGTGCAAGTGTCCTATGCTCCCTCGCTCCACTCCCTGGCGGATCCCATCCTGACCAGCAGTGGGAAGAGTGCTGCAGGAGCTGTCTGCACTCGCTGGAGAGCTACCCGGAAAATCCACGGGCTGAAGTTTGCGCTAAAATATTTACAAGCCCCTGTGCTTTTGAATTATACAAGAAAGAGGCAATCACAAGTCAGTTTTTACCCTTTTACAGCACAACTTAGCAATCAAATTGATTGCACCTTTTAAGCTAGTATGAACCCCCTTCCTGAGCAAAACCGTTTGTATCCACTTTTGCCAAGTACCTTTTTTTCAGTTGATATATAAACCTTTGAAAAACAAGTTTGAGGCGAGACTGACAACCTTGAAACCTCAAGAGCAGCATGGCATTGATGGGTGCCGCTCCCTGAGCTGAGTATTATAGATAGATTTTAATTTCATTTTAACAAAATAGCTGTCTCCAGTGGAAGAAGCATCAAGAGCTAAATGAGGACCCGTCTTGAGCTGAATCACGTTGAACAGACCTCGGCACTGTCATTGATTTTCTGGGAAGAAAAAAACTGCCTCTGGCTACTAAACCAAATTAGTAGTCACTGATGACCAATTATTTTGCCCCACTGTGAACGGAGAGGCGTACTAAAATTCCAGTTTGTCAGACCCAAGGCTCCCTTCTCAAACACCTTTCAACAAGCGTGTACCAAAAGTCCCTCAGATGGTTCTGACGCCTTCCTGTTTTCGGCAACTTCTCCTCCAAAGTTTTAATGAGCTGCTGCTCTGAGGATGGCCTGCCAGAAAGGGAACCCTTCCCAGCTCGGTGGAGCACTATTTGGCATGGCACAAATCACAGCTGTCAGAATTTATACACACATACACAAAAAAGTGTCAGCCTAATGTTTGCAAATTATAATTACCATTTCTCTTGCATGTCCCTGGTGCCTTCATTTTAGATAAATCCCAGCTCTGAGGTATCAGCTGCAAAGCACCGGAGGCTCATATCGAGTAGAATAGATTTAACTAGTTTGTAGCTCATTTAAGGCCTACACTGTTTTATTTTAATATTGTTAATACTTTATTATACTTTTTAACATTGTTTTCACAGTAAAATAGCCTATTAGGAGGCTGCAGCTTCTTTTCCAGGAGATTTCTGGCAGACTAGCATACCACATTGTATAACCGAGTTAGAAGGCACTTGTCATTTCAGTTGAAAATAGGTCTGTACCCTGACTCTTGAAAGTAAATTAGAGAGAGAGTCTATTAAAGAGACAGGAACTGTTTCAGGGATAATAGTTTTGAAAATGTGCACAGATAAATTTTAAAATATTTAGGAAATGTCAACATTAGAAGTGGCTCCAACTATTTGACTATAAAAGGAAGCAGCTGATTATTTTTTTCCACAATTATAAATAATTTGTTACATCCTATCAGAACTTCTTTCCTTTTCCTTTCTGTGGCAGGGTGCTTGTGCCAAAACAAGGAGATCTGAGTTACTCAGAACGAGGTGGATTTTAATCTGCAATAAGCGTTTTCAGCGGATGTTTCCCCCACTCTCCCCACAGCATCTGCAGATGATAACAGCAAAGTCCTCCCAGTTCAGAGGAGTAACATCTGGGCAGGGTGACAAAAGGGAACAGAACACACAAGCCGTTCATTCCTGTCCTTAAGTAACACCAAGGTGAGAAGACTTTTCCCAAAGGCCAGCTGCAAATGAGAAATACTGTCACGCTGCCAAGCAGCACCAATATTGGGGCCAAAATTCCCCGTCCACTCCAACAAGATCAGCGTTTGACCTACAAAGAAAAAGCTGCCTCACCGAAATTTCTCCGGTAACCTTAGTCAAAGAAGCGTGTTACCTGATACCCCCTGCTTTTCCCACTTTCTCAGTATTTCTTTCAAAGGAGGCAGGAAAACCAGACGAAGCCTCACGTCCTACAGCCCCACCAGACCTTATGTGTATAACTAAGCACATGAGTCATTCCTACCGATTTCAAAGAGGCAGTTCATGCGTGTATCATTCCAGGCATGATTCTATACTTTGCTGGATCAGGACTTAAATGCGATTAATCACACGGCAGGGAAGGATCTCTGAAGAGCATCAACCCAAATGTGTCCTTTCAAGCATTTACTTACAAGCCAGCTGTGGACTAATCAGTCACCAACTGGCTGGTCCACTGGAGATGGTAAAAGTCACCTCCATAGAGATGTGAAAACACATTCAACTACCACAGAAAAATCAATAATCAAACACTACAGACAAAGGCTCAAGGTTTTCTTGCATCCCTCCTGCTATTCCTGCACACCAGGAAAGCTCCTGCCTTGGAGAGCAAAGGGACAGGCCAAGGAAACAAGCCCACGTGCAAGGCTCACCATGTGCTTGTGCCAGAAATACCAAAATTTACACCACGCAATGAGACTGGAGACCCACTCGGACAATAAGACACTTGGCCACAGGTTTGCCACATCTTTTATCCTTTGTAAATATTTTGCTCAGCTCTGATCAGTATGAAATAGCAAACTGGAAGGGAAGGAGGGGAGAGAAGGGGGGACAACAAAGGGTAAACGTTGGTGTCACCTTTGGCACTGGGTGTCTCCAGATAACGGTCTGGAGCAGCACAGCTGATTGGTAAGCAAAGCCTTGAAAAGCCCTGCAGCATGTGATCTATGAAACAGAAGGTCTGCAGAAGGATGTCTCCTCTGATATGAATGCCCCCTTGGGATGTATATTGCTGGATTGCACATCTAGTATCATTAGAAAACACGGCCATAGATTAGGCTGTTTTGAAGCATGTGGCGTGCAATAATTAAGTAATAAAAGTCACCACAGGGGTGAAGGAACAAGAAACAGAAGAGTTACTATTTGCATACACACTGCCGGCGCTCTCTGTGATCGTCAAAGATTCTCCAGACTGCTAAAAGCTGGCTGCTACCGATTTTGGACCCACTCCTGCCAAAAGCCATGAAGCACCAGCTCGCTCTGTGGCACACGGGCGCTCTCTGCAGAAAACAACCTTCTGGTGGAATTGGTGGCCCAGAAGCAGCCCAGCAGTTAGCCCAAATCCCCAGTGCCCCGCAGTTGGTCCAGACAGGCAGGGAAAGCACTGCCTTTCTGTTCTGGGAACTACAGCTGAAGGCACTGTGGGCTACAGGTGGGAGCAGAGCTGGAAGTGATGGCTCCACAGTCATTGATTGCAGCTAAGATGGGAAAAGTCCCTCCCCAGCAAGGCGTGCAAGGACAAGGACCAATAAAACTTCAGATCAAGGTCCTCCATCACCTTCAAGTGTTTGCTTCTGGGGGGAAAAGAACAGCAGCAGGACCACAGCAATAAGTGATATGCTGTCCTCAAGGCAAGAACCCTGCTGCTGCCACTGCCAGTTCTGCCTCCCATGGTGGCTGATGAAGTTAAAGTATCCGCACCTGCAAGGAGCAAGACTCAACAATTTCAGGCTGTAGCTCTGCCACAACTTGGTCAGGTTAATGCCAGCTCAGAGCAGCTGAACAGGACGCTGGCCAACAAGCAACTGCCTTTTTTTTTTTTTTTTTACTATTTTTCTAGAACCATGGTCATCTGCAGCTCCCCTCTGCTGCTGTCTCCTCCTGGCCAGGATGCTCCCTGGTACCCTGTTTCAAGGGGCAAATACATCTGGTTTGTACAGCTGAGGCACTAGACCGGGGCTCAGCATTTGAGCTCCCCTTTCTGCTGCAGACACCTGACCATCTGCACCGAGTCCACTTTTATCCCTATTCAGATTGCTTACGGCAGCACTTATTCCTCTCACCCAACATATCATTGCATCTATTTGTGGCTTTTTGGTATACCACAGTAGTGCTATTTTAATAGCAAAAGCAGTGTTATTTTAGCAAAACACACTTTGCACCCAGTGGTTCTTCCCAGCTGCCATGGCTGTGTCAGTCTGGAGGGGACCCAGCCAGAGCTGCTCCTCTGAGCTCCAGGGTGGCAATGCAAAAGCCCAGCTCTCTGCTTCTGGACATTGCCGCATTCAGTGCTTCCATTATTCACCATTGGATACCAGTTGGGAAATGCTCTCCTGGAGCCATAGCAGGGCCCAAGGTTGAGCCACAGTCTTTGGTGCTCCGTGGTCCTTCCAGCACACCTGGGCTTGAACAGAGGTAGTGATACAGGCCTTATAAAAAAAGGTTGTGCAAAGATGGAACTTGTGCCCATCCTGGAGAATGCCCTAGCGCAGTCCTACTACGGGTTATCACAAGTGTGTGCAGGCTGTGGGGTATTAACTGCAAATGAATGTGGGTTGGAGTCTTTCTTGAGGAAGAGAAAGCCTTTCCCAGTGTGAGGGTTTATTCATGTTCTCACTAGTCACACTTTCCAGGAGCAGAGGTATGAATCAGTATGGGGAAGTAAAGAGAGGTATTACCCTGGAAATTATATTGTTGTCTTTTCAATGTTTTCCAGGCCTTGCACTCCCCTTTTTGACCTCCTCCAACACAAATATAAGGAGCTGTGGATGGAGCAGCAGAGAGCCCTGACAGCAGCCCAGCGAGTGGAGAAGAAAAAGGTGATAATACTCCAGCAGCGCTTTCCCTTGCTGTGCGCAGCACTGCTACCAGGCGTAACCCCCCACTGTCCTACCCCATGATGAATGGACTCCTCCCAGCCATGGGGAGGGCTCTCAGCTGGGAAAACACCCTCCCTGACTACTAGAAGGCTGGTGAAGCCTAACAAAGACAAGTTGCTTCCCAGTCAAGATGGGCCTGGCTTCAGCCAGAACGTGTCCTGTGGGGTGATGCCATAGGAGTGAACACCAGATACGCAAATCACAATGTGTGTGCATGAAAGTGCTCTAGAGACAAAAGGTAAGGTGGGTTTTTTTGAAGTATTTTTGTACCTGAAGATATAGGCAGGAGCTGAACAATCTCTCCAAGGCAGTGGTGCTTTGGGCAAGGCCTTTCAAAGGCTTAGACACCTGTCCTGCAGAGACACCTTTCTAGCTATCATCAAGCATCTGTCTGCATCAATATGCCTCTAGTCACAGGTTGCCCAGCTAAACTCCTGGTATCAATTAAAATGGAGGCTCTGGTTCTTTTTGCGTCACCACAAATAGCAAAATGCCCTGCTGTAACAAAGAATTAAGTTTCAAAATATCTTTGGTATTTATGTCATCCTCATGCCGGGACCCCTGCAGACTGTCCTTTGGACAGCATCAGCTCTGCTCAGGTTACCTGTGACAGCGGGCAAAACAATGGAATGGCCAACAAATGTTCAAAGGACCAGCACCAGCCCTGAGCCTGGCATGGTGGTGTTGATGCCAGCAGCCACAGCAGTTGTTAGAGTGCAACGCTGTGCTGTTAAACACACCAATATTGTAATAACATTTAAAAGCAGCCAATGACTGTTTTATTAGTTAATGGCTCAAAGAAGAGTCGAGCTAATATGGTAATGACCAATTTCAATGGGCTTACTGCCATCACAAACTATGCTTTATAGTTGAAGTGCAAGAATACAGTGTTCTTAATTAGCAGCTACTTTATGAATACACAAGCCTAGGATGTTGGCAAGTGCATCCCTACCTTATCTATTAATGACTGATGTTTTTAATCACTAAGTTCCCTTCATCAAGTTCCCAAAGCCTGCAGCCACCAATGACTGAGTTAAGCAACACAAACCTACATCCTAGACCACAGAGCAGACAGATTCCCCAGGGTTTCACACAGTGGCCAAAACATTCACCAGGTACCTGCACTGGCTTGTGCTGGGACTGCCAAGCACTGCAAACTGCAATTAATCAGGAGAGCAACACACACACCGGACAGCCGGGAAACCCCACCATGGTGGGGCTGGTGGAAGTGACTTTCCCAGCTAGTGATGAGCCATTGCTCTAGCTCAGAGCACAGGGCTTTCTGCAGGCAGGGGTCATCTCACTGGGATGCTGTATAAAGGAGACACTCAGAGCTGGCAGCTACTCAAGTCTTTCTCATCAGTATGTTTTAGATACCAGTATTAGCTGCATGGACATGAAAAACTACCCAGATCAGGCTTTTGTGATCATCAGTCCAAAGTGACTTTTAGTCTTGTTCATCCCAGTGTCATTACGTTGCATGACACCAGCTGGATGTATATAGCTGTGCAGCCGTTTCAGCCCATTCTTGTTTGCCTTTGGTTACAGAAAGACAAAGTGCGTGAAACTCGCACCACATTGCTGCGAAAACACCCACTACCTGCAAAGGAAGAGTCCTTCTGGCACCTGCCCCACTTGGAGAAGGTATGGAGCACTTGATTGAACTCAGGGACACCTTCTAACCTTGCTCACATGCCCTGGTAACACCCTTAGCACACAGTGAAGGTAGACACAAGGCTCTTACCTCAGAGCTCCCCAAGACCCAGACCCTAAAATGGTCCTGCACTGAATGTGTTCAAACATCAGCCCTTTTGGACTTCAGGGTGGGATATTTTTTGCGGCCATAAGCCCTGGAAGAGACACAGCAGTTGCCCAGTTAAAGGCCTAATGACTTATTTTCTAACTTGTGTGCGCTTTCATGAGCTTCGTGAGATTAGAAGCATCTTTTTATATCTCCCTGTTAGTACTGGGGTGGCCTTTGCTCTCTGCTGGTTTTCCTGCAACTACCCTACACAAGCAGGACAATCAGACCTGCATTTTGGTAGCCTGCCATTTAATCGGCTCTCACCATAACTAATTCAAACGACGTCAGATGTTTCAAGAAGCATTTTCACCCTAAGTGTTAGAGCTTTCTAGAAAGCCTGCACTCTTGACACCTCTCTAAACTTCCTGATTGACAATATTCACCCTGAGACTGAACAAAGGGTCTAGCCGGGTTACAGATATGCGTGACACTTCCTTTAATTGATCCAAATAAGAGCCAAGGTGAAGATTTCTTGTTCTAGCAATGGAATCTAAACATCTCCCTGAATCCATCTGCGCATCCTACTGTGCTCTGGGGTACTTGTTTGAATTCCGTTAGCTTTGTTTGTGGTGTAAATTACAGGGAAACTTCAAGTGAAGAGCTAGGGGGCATTTTAGGAAGGAAGGGAAAAGAGCTGGGCAAGCAGAATGGAAAGGAGACACCAGAAAGTCTGAAAGCACTGAAACCCTGCAGGGAGTTTATATGGCCAAAATCATATCTGGCATTGATAGATACCACTGCAAAGAGCCTCTCAGCCCTCCGCCCCAGCCCTTGTTCTGATGGGGTTATTTTTTTTGCCATGCTGTTGATTTTTAACTGCAGTTTAAACCTACGAAGAAGCCTTGTGACTTCCTGAAGCTAATTTACTTGTACAAGTTGGAGAGTTTCGACCAAGAAACGTGTTTTGCACCACCTTGATGTATTCCTCTTACGTCCTGTCTAAGACTGTCCGATTAGCATATGTCAGTAATCATTTATCCCCGCTGCCTGTCAGCACAGAGCTGCTGCTGCGGCTAGTGTCAGGGAAAGAACATGACCGATCGCTGTTAAACAGATTGTGTAAGTCACACGAGATGCTGGGGCAAGCCTCCTCTTTAGAGCTCCTCTCACCCCAGACCTTTCCATCACTATTCATTTTTCAGCCTGTGTTTTTCTTCATGCTTTCCCTTTTGTTTCATCCATGACTGTGGTTGGGTTCCTCCCCTAGCCACAGCTCTCAAACCTCTGAGTCTTTTCTTCTTCTCTCTGCCTTTCTCCTTCCTCTTCTCTTCCCTTCCTTCCCAGGAGCAGCATCCAGGGGAGGAGGGACAGCTCATTTTGCACAGCCTCTGCAGATTGTCTGTACGCCTCCTTTCTCATTACATTAACCTGGAAGGTTTGCCTTTCCCCAGCTGCAGATCATGCACAGCCCATGTTAGAACTCGGATCAGGAAATTCATTGCTCAGTTGAGTTTCAGTGCATGGTTTCCTCCATGGAAAAATAAGTTCTCTTGAACATCCATAAACACCCAGTGAAAAGCAGCAACAACCCAGAGAAAGCTGACGGTTCCCAAAGACCCTTGGTAGCCTCCAAACTGTGCTTTAACTGTCTCTGTAAAGTTGGGTTCTACATAGGTGATGGTGGAATGGTCTTGAAAGACCAACTGGCCTAACACTTCAACCAAACCCAGGGACTCCAGGAGACACCCTATCAATCCCTCCTTTACAAGGGTGACAACAGAGACCAGTGCTCCAAAGAGGTGAGGGAGCTTGTTCTTGCAGGGTTTCTGTCCTCCTGAAACCTTTCTCAGGCTCATCCATGGTGGTGGATAACTACTTTATGGCTTCTTTAAGACTCAGTGGCCTGAGCAGGCCAGCTGTTGGCACTGACCACTGTAGACAGTTTACTAAAACACTGTCTTTAATCCATATAAAGCTCCCATCCTACTGCGCAAAAGCAGTATGAAAAGCAACCACAAAAATATCACTTTACAGAAAACTTGTTAGCAGACTCCCATCTGCATATTATTTCCTACCAGCCTTCAGTGACATTGTTCCGCTCTGGCCATTACAGAGGATGCTCATGACCTGGGAACAATTTCAAACTCTGGGCAAGAACATTCAGAGACTCTGTTGCCCTGACCGCAGCCCCACTTTGGACTATTTCTCCATGTGACCTGAGGCTGGTGCAAGGTGCAGGGGTGTGACATGTCCTCAGGCCACTCATCCTTCTTGTCACTCAGTCACCCCCTGTCATCTGGCATGATGCCTTTCAGTCTGGCCTGCTCTGGTGGGGGAGCAATGCAGAGCACCCAGCTACTGAGATGGTTGTAAATCAAAGCAGGGAGCAGCAGGAAGATGACATTTTGTTCCTTTAGACCCATAAAAATCAACAAGGAGGACTTTTCTATTCCCATCCTGACCCCTTACAGAGAACTGCAGGAACTGAGCACGGATGTAACTACTGGCCCTTAAACTGGACTTTCCATTCAGTCCCTGCAAGACTATCTCCTGGCACCACGCTAGAGCTTGCAGAGGAAGAAAAGAAAACAAAGGAGCTTTGCCCTCCCCACTAATTGCTTCTGCTTGCTTCCTGCATTGCCAGGGCTGCATGACATTACATAGTCATTCAGTCAGTAAAGTGTAGACAAATTGACTATATTTTCATTTGGATTTAGGTTTCAGCCCCACTGCTTTAGAATAATGGCCCACGCTATTAAGCTAACTGGGTGATTTACAGGCTCTCCCATACCGGGTGATCGCTCCTGCTCTGCGTCTCGCTCTGGAGGACCGACCTGGCGTGTGGTCTCCTGGGCCCTCCAGCTCGCTAAGACAAACAGGTCACAGGGAGCCAGTCATGTCCTGATGGGCAGTTCATTAAGGAAAGTTGCTGAATTGTAGGGTTTTCATTTGTTTTGTGTTGTTTTGGTTTTTTACAAAACCAAACAGAAGTTAACTCCTTACTCACCTCAGCAAGATGCTTCTACTGCCCTCCTCTTCCTCAGTCATGCCCCAAGGCAAATGGCCTCTGCCTTGCTCTGCTTGCAGTGACATGATTCCTGGGCTCAGGTTTTGCCAACACAGCTGGGACTGTGCACCAAGACTTCATTTATTTGTAGATGTGGGACTACATTCCCTGAGGACTGTACCTCAAGCACCTAGCATGGACATAAATAAATATTCCTGTCCCCCATGTTCATGGGGTGCATCCTGTCCCTGTGGCACTCATCACTAGCATCATCCTGGCCCAGGCAGAATGGCATCCCTGGTGTCAACCAAACTCTGGAAAGGATGTTGCTGCCACAATATTGCATCCCCACAGCCTTGCCTGTGCCAGGGTGAGGCTCCAGCTACCTCCATTTGAATATTTGGCAGTCACAATCCAAACCAGTAAGTCAATGCTGGCTACTCCGCAATAGATTTCCAGGGTTCTGTCAAGTCAATCCAGAAGGATTCAGGTGGCGACACCTCATGCAGCAGTGATGTAGGACAGAATTCACCCATGTGTCAAAATAGCTCCACGCACCACATGTCGCTGACACACACCAGGGTTTTTCCTTTGCTCATTAGAGAATTCCAGCTTGCACAGACATTCAAGGTGGCTTTCCAGGGAGAATAGTCTTGTTTACTTGACCAGACAGGGGGAGGATAGAAAATGCAGCAACTTTGGACAACACTTTTGTCAACACACGCTGCCTTCCCGAGCAGATGAAACGAGCTACACTCAATGCGCGATATGAATAAGCGATAAGCAATTGACGAGCAAGTGTTCGGGTACCTTGGCAAAAGACTTAATTTGCAACCTGGCACAAAATCAAAGGCTCTGTCAACGGCTGAGCGGCTCTCCCGCGTATGCCTTGCGTTACCTGGGAAAGCTCTGTCAGGTAAATTTCCACTGAAAGTAATTAGAGGAATCCCCACTGTATAAACTTTGCAGCAAAATTCTGGGCTCCAGAATTTGATTCTCACCAGGGATCCGATATCTGCTCACAGCCTGATCCTTCATCAGAATTAACAGTTGAGGTTTAACACATACACACAAAAATGTTCCACATTTTTTTTTAATGCCTTACCTCTATTTTTGTCTAAAGAGCTGAACTGACAAGCACAGCTCATGTAATCTTGCAACTGTTGTCTTGTCAGAAAAGCCATAGACTCTGCTTAAATAACCTAGGCTTGATACGCAAAGCACACAGTGGGCTGGCTTTCCAGATACAGCATTTATCCTCCCAGGTTTGAGGGCAGCAAAACTTCATGGAGCTGGAGTGTTATAAAACTTGTCTCCTGGGGCTTAAATAGGGCTTAAAGACTAGAGCAATGAGTTCAAGAGCTTTCTGTTGCCATGGTACCAGATCAAACCTCCCTTCAGCTGGGATTTTGGCTGACCAAAAAAAAAAAAAATCAGTGTCACCCAATGGCTGTTCAATGGCCCAAGTGACATGAATTGGTGGGTCCCAGCCCCGCAGTGACAATCCAAAGCAGCACCGCTGGCCTTCAGTGATGACCTGCCTACAACAGGCACAATGCGAAAAGAAAATACAACACCCTGCAGGGTTCCAAATGGGCAGCAGAGACCCAGCTACCCCGAGCATGATCCCTGCACCTCTCCACCGGGACCACAGCAGAGATGCCACCTCCCACACCACAGCCATTCTGTGACTAAATGCAGCCTCCAGGTGCCAGTCACCATCACCACATATTCTTGCAGATTCTGCAGGTTTTCTCATTTTGCCTAGTAGCTGAAGCTTCCAGCAATGCAATTGCTCAAATCACAGCAAAGCATTTCCATGGTCCAGCCTTTCCCAGTATCCCTCTGCATGTGCCCTGGACACTCAACCTCTCCATCACACCCTACTGCTGCCCTTTGCCATCCTTAGCTCTTCCTCGTGTCTCCCTCAGAGACATGGTAACCCATCATTCCTCCACTATTTTCATTGCTTTCCAACATCTCCTGATTAACACAAGAAAACACCACTGCTCCCTGCACAGCCGTACAGCCTGGACCATCTCCAGAGCAGGCTCCACCTCGATCCAAGCCCTGGTGTCCAAAGGCAGCACAAGGAACTGCTGGCAACCAATGTCCATTGCTGGTATGGAGATATTCACCCGTGAAGGAAGATACTTCAGGTGCTTGCAGCCTCACAGTTTGCTGTAGAGTAAACCCCCAAGCTCTGTGTTGGGTTACAGGTGAGCACCAACCATTGCTTTCAGTGCTACATACTGTTTCGTACACAAATCCACAGAAATGCTTTTTAAATGGACTTGGGGTTTCATTCGTGGACCTATTCTGCCTTCTGCAGAGATGCTATTTACCAACAGACAACTTAGTTTGAAGTAAAGCTGTTGCTTGGCATGAAAAGGGTCAGGATTCAAATCTCAGAAACACATGAGGTCGGCAAGAAAGCTGCCAGCTCTGGTCTGACCCCGCTTCACCTGCCAAGGGAGGCACATGCTAGGTTACAGCTCCAGCGGTTAATTCTCCTTTACTCACAATATTGCCCTGACCAAGTGACCAGTGAACTCCAGTGAACATCTGTGGCCCTTATTTTCAGGAAGCAAATAAAAAAATCCCAAATCTCCATGGGGCATTAAATACAGCAGCCAAAAATTGCTGAGCACTTTTTGAAGCCTTTCTGGGTTTGAGGTAAATAAGGTTCATTTAGCCCAGACTCCCTTGTCCTGCATTTCCCCATTTTCTTAGAATTAGAAAGGTGAGGGCAGAAAAATCAACCCCATTCATTAAACCAGTTAAGCGCACTACTGCCACGAAAAGCCACAGTATTTGTAACCCTAATAATCCAACACACACCTCCAAGCTCAGCTCATCTTGGACGGAATAACGTCTGTTTTAAAAGTACCTGCCTCTCTCTAACTTGTCATGGCATTTGTTGACAACCCTATTGAAAGCCGCTCTCAATGCAGCTGTGAAGGATCTTTCAGCACCTCTTTCTCTTTCCTAGACAGTTTTTGAAAGGGAGGGGAGAAAAAAAAAAGCCATCAATACAGGGGGAAAAAGGCATCAGCAGCCAACATCAGCTGATGAAGCGCCTCACCTGGGCCCCCAGCACACCGCCTCCAATTAAATCAAAATGGTTTGTTTTTAATGGTCTTTTACACTGACAAGTGGGCTATCATTCCAGGCCTAGAGAGCTGTCAGGGAGCCGAGGCAAATCCTCCGTTGATAATGCCCAATGCTTCCAATTAGGAGCCGAGGCCGCTCCTGGCGCACTAACGATTCCCCAGCCTCCCCCAAGGCCCCTTCGGCGCTGGCTGTTTCGTCTTCCCTCTTCCTCCGCCGCAAATTACTGACACAAAACGGAGGCGCCCCGGTGCCTCCTCACCACGCCGGGCCCCGGCCCTGTTGGATTTAATGAGGTGATGGAAGTTTTTGCGGCTCTTTCGCTAAATTCTTTTCTTGTTTGACAGCTGCTTGAGTGTTGACCTTATAAAAGATTTAGTGTTTCTCATTATTTTCTGTCAAGCTTTACAAGTGATAGCTTCACGGAAATCATTTGCATCTCGATGTGCGCGCGCGCGCGGTTTTTGTCTGTACGGGGATGCTCGGCGCGGCGTGCGTCAGTGTGTACACCCTACCTCTCTCCGTATTGTGTATTTCATTCCCTCCTCCCTCCCTGAAAAAAAACTACAAACATGGCACTGTTGTTTTGGGGGAAAAAAAACAAACAGGAGAGGACTTAAAAGGCCCAGGATTTGTTAGACTTCTGTAAATGAGGGGCGTTTTGAAAAAGGAATAGAGATTGGTTTCCTATAAAGAGAGCTCAAGAAAGTGTTTTGTCACCCACTAAAAGGATTTGATCAAACGGATGATGGAAAAACTCAGCTGAGTCTAGGGCCAGCTTTGTTGTTAAAAGTGGAAAATCATACAAGGCTGGGAAGCTGCCTTTGAGCAGGCGGGCAGAGCCAGGCAGGTGCTGGGAGAGGAACAGGTACAGCCGCCTCTCCCTGCGGCCGAGTGTGGATCCTTGCAGGGCAGGAGGAGAGCCTGGTGCTGCTTGTTACCTACTTCAGCCCTTCTCATGGGTTTTTTTCTCAACATCTCCCACAAATCATCACAAACCATTTAATCCAGCTATAATAATTAAAACTTTCCCCCAGAAGCTGAGCTTACTGACCACCCAAGGGTGCTCACAGTGCCCAGCAGCTACAGTACACACACCCGAGCACCCATCTCAACGTCGACAAGCCCAACACCAACAGCACGCACAAAACTCCAGTCGGTCGCTGGGGTATATGGTCTGCTGCTGTCAGGGGAGCTCTGCCTTCCCCGTACCAGCTTCGCCTTTCTGTATCTCACATGCAATTTATTACTTCTCCATTAACATACCTGTTTCTGCTTACAACATGCATGTGGTTGTACTAATGCTTGACAAGAGATTATTTACAGTTCTCCAATTTAAAACATTATCATAACTGAGAACCCAAATGAAAATAACTCCCAAATACATATTTAAGTTTTAGGAGTCATAAGGTTTTTTTATTACCCCTCAAATTCTTTGAAGCAAGCACTGGCATTACAACATCCCAGCTGCAAGTGTCCTGCAGGTTTTAATTTGTCAATAGGAAATGCAATGAACAACAGTAAAACATTGCTTCTAATCAGCAGCTAAAAACCATTGCAGCTCCATCATGCTGCAAGGAAAAACCACCAAGCTTGTGCCTACAAACTATATTCCCATCCTGCTACAGCCAGTGCTCCAAATCCATGATTCAGACAAAATCCTGGCATAACAGCCCATAACCACATCAGAGTAACGGTCAAGATCATCAGCTGTCTCTAGAGGAAGTACCTTTGGGTTCATCATTTAAAATATGAATTAGAAGAATCAGAGATGAGGATTCATCACGGGCATTGACTTCTCAACACCAGTCTCTGTCATAAGACCTTTGACCCAAGGACACCCTTATCTTGACTCTGATTACTGGCCCTCGTTATGAGAGGGTTTCTCAGTTTTTAAAATAGCACTTGTCCCCTGTCCTACACCTGGTGCTTCCCACTTACTCATGCTGAGGGCAGAAGCTGGCATCCCTCAACTTTGTCAAGGCTCTGCTAATTTTAATTACTGCCAGTTGTGGCTCAGTGTGACATTTCTCACCTGGGAGCTTTGTACCAAGACTGGAGTGAATGAACTACTTTTTCCTCCCCTGTGGCTTCAACCCAGTCCCAGGCAGAAATTTTCCTCTGCCCATTTCCCAGTGCTGGTGGGCAGGCAGCACGATGGGGAAGGCAGAGGCACATTCAAGAGAAGCAGCTCAACTGCCCTTACCTGCAGGCACTGGATTTTTCCAACAATCCCAGCTCTGAGGGAAAAACTCCCACATATTTAACAGGAGGCTGGAGTTGGGCCAGCTGGGGATTGTACCTGCCAGCTCCCAGGGGCTATCCGCCTACTGTAGCAGCCCTTGGTTTTGCCTCCCCAACCTTTCCCTCCCAGAGAGGGGTTACGTCACCACTGGTACTTGTGAGAAAGCAAAAACATCCAGAAACAACTGTCTGAAGTTAGGCACTCAAATGCATATTTAAGTACCTGAACGCCTTCCTCCGGCGAGGGGGAATAGCTAAATATGCTTTGTTTGTCTTGATTAATGAGATCACTAGCAAGCTTTTCAGGGCAAAGACTGCTGTGTATTTTTACATATGCAAAACCTGACATCCAGCCAGCCTGAGCAGGGTGGGGGAAGCGGGACGCAGCTCCGCACACCCACACAAGGCACAAGGCACAAGGGCATGTATGGCACAAGGAATTGTGTCGGGGCAGGTAGAACCCGTGGCCCACCCCCACCGTAAACCCACTCCTTACATGAAGACACACATCTCAGTAACTCTGCGTCTACTGTATAGGTTTGCTGCATGCAGCTGTGTGTAAACTCGACTGCTCACCCCAAAGGGCCCTGGGACTTTCTCCCCCTTTGTCAGGGGCATCTGTTCACCCCCTCCCCACCTCGAAGGTGATTCCTGGGGAGACACTGCTTGTGTGTTTGTTGGGCTGGTCATGCAAGAATCCCTGGCCCCAAAAGGGGCTTCCCTGGGAGCTCTGAGCCCATCCTGGTCCCCTCAGTGAAGCACACAAGTCCTGTGTTGTAGGAGACGAGTCAAATTTATTTCAGGGTCCACCCTAAGGCATGCCAGCATTTGAAAATGTCAGACAACAAACACACTGTAGTAAGACTACAGGATCTTGTTACTAGAGCAGAATAAGAATTTCACGAAGTCAATCAGAAAACTAGTCCTCATTTTAAACAGGTTAAGTGTTTAACTTCAGCTGAAGCAATGTCTCCCAAACAGTCAAAAACCCTTGTGCTAATCTGCAGTCTCTTCCCTGTTTGTGCTACAACCTATTTTCTTTGGCTGGCTGCTCGCTGTAACCAATCATTTATCTGCTCCTTTCGTTATAGGTTGGGCCTCATCTCAGTACTTTTCCAGACCGTGACGCTCGTAAAAAGGCGTTCAGTGCCTCCCATTGAGAAGTGCCTGTGAGATGTGGTCCCCTTCCCCAGAACATCCACACAGCGAGGACCACAGCACTGCTGGGCACCACAGCCCCTAGACACTGCAATGGCCATAGGCTGTAGGCTTTCTCTCTGGTTTTAAGAAGTTATGCTAATGCAGATATAGCCAAATAAATCATAAATAAGAGAGGAATTATTCTGTCTCAGCCTGTTCATTGCTTTGTGTCAGCTGCACAACGCCTTACTCAGCCCGATGACCATCATTTTCATTGTGCTCAAGGTAACAACACTCACACCAGGAACGGAGCAGTGTTTGCACCAGTGCAGCCCCAGAGGGAAAGCAGAACAGTCTTCTTCACTGTCTGTTCTGAACAAATACATTAAATGCAACCATATCCCAGCTGATATCAAGTCTATAATATCTCATAATCCATCAGTCCTTCCCATTTCTTTGCCAAATAAGCTTCCCATCACTGCCTGATTCAGCAAAGCCCTTGCCTATGTGAAGGCACACAAACACCTGCTTTAAGCATGCTGCCAAATTGAGGCCTCACCACAGAGCGATGCCTTCACTTGAAGATGGCTCCAGCCAGTTCCACACTTACCCTCTAATAGCTGCTGGTGCCTGGTGTCCCTCAGGGCTGAGCCTCTCCAGGCAGCTGCTGAACAAACTCAAACTCCACCAACACCAACTCAACAACACAGCACCCAAACCCCAGCTTGGTCACCAACAGGTGACAGCAGGGGCTCAGACAGGTACCAACACATATAAAATCCATCTCATCCCAACAGGGTGTTTCACCTTAAGAAAATATCACTTGGTAACAACTGTGATTACTTTAACTGTGCATCTCCAAGATTGCTAGAGCAATAATTAATTACTCCTACATAATCTGCTCATCACATCTACCGTTATAGCTCAGATTGTACCAGATAATATTTAAGTCCAATGTTAGCTTTCAGTTTTCATATTCATCATCCTGGTGGCACTCAGCGACCTCAGGTGTGTTCACCCCAGGATGGTCTGGACACCCCAGGGCCATGCTCTGAGAGGTGAGATCTGCTGTCCTGGGCAGCCCCAGCTTCATCCCCAGCTCAGGAAGGGGCCGGTAAAGCACTGCAGAGGGGGTGGATGTGCCCAACACAACTTTGCCCCACATACCTCAGCACGGGGGCTAGCTCAGCGCTCCTACATAGACCCACCAGCAGCCAAGGGACACAAAGAAGCCATGCAGAGCCCAGGGCTCATCCCCCACCAGATTTCCAGCCAAACCTGCTGCATCGGCACCCACCTTTAAAGCCAAACCTCAAAGAGTCCTTCATAACATTAAACTGCATTACTCAAGACACAAGAACAAAGTAAACTGCAGGGGCAGCTTTTCTTACCCTTCCCAGGACAAGGAAGGCTCCATCCACACCAGCTGCTCCAGCATTTCCCACATCCCCTCCTTAGGGGCAGGTTGTGTCTCAACCTGCCCTTTACGTAAGGAAGCAGCTGTAGCAAACTCCACCCTGCCCAGACCTGAGCCGAGGGAGGAAAGAAATTGCCTGCTCCACACCGGAGAAACCCTGGTATGCGGTTCCCTCTTTTTAGTACAGGCCTCTAAATAAAACCCATATAAAATAACTAGGAGGATAACAGTAAGTTTTGTCATGCTGGCAGGGGTGGATTATAACCGGAGACCTTTCCCACCTCCCCAGGGAGGGAGGAAGCCAGGCCTTAAATGACTTGTCTTGCTAAAAATGACACTGTTTACGTGTGTGAGAAACCCAGGCACGAGGTTTGCCCTGCTGCCTGGCAGGAGCCACGTCCAGCTCTTGGTCCAGCCACAGCATCTGTGTCCGCCTGCAGCAACTGCTCAGGTCCTTGGGGCATGCAGAGGGAAGGAAGCATCTCTAGCGAGTCCTGCCTCGCTGGAAAAGGGCTGGCAAACAAATGCGGTGTGAACCAAGCCCACGCAGACCTGCTGATTCGGGACAGGTCCAAGAAGCTAGCAAAGAGACCAGAAACCCAAAAATAACAGCCAAATCAAACGAAGCGCGTTCAGAAGGAGACACGGCTCGGCGGGGCTTGTAGCCGACAGTCCTGCCCTACTGTGCCCCGAAATCCCAAGCAGCCTCGTGTCCCAAATGACCTGAGTCTTACAGCTCGGCCGGGAGCAGGGGGCACCCACTCCCCGCTGCATCAGCACCCACCTGCACCCCATGTGGGGCAAGCCCACCCTACCTGGCCCACCCGGGGTGCCACCTCCGACTCGTCCCCACTGCAGCCCCCCGTTCTCCACCACCCCCAGCCCGTGACCAAGCTCACTGGGGGACACAACCAAGCCGCAAGCCGGGGGTCCGTGTGTCGTGTGTGTGTGTCCCCCGGTCCTGCTCCCCCCTTGCCCCGGCGGAGCCCGGTGCCGGGGTCCCGACCCCCTGAGCAGCCCCGGCCACCCTCCGGCGCTGGACGCTCCTTGTCCTGCAGTGACACCCACTGGTAAAGGGGATTTTAACGCTGCTGCAGGTTCCCCACCGCCGGGCCCTCCTCCTCGGCACTGCGACCCTCCAGCTGACTGTCCCCCCCCATCATTTCTGCCGTTTTCCCACCACCACCCCCACCCCGAGACACCCTGCCCTTCTCTTTCTTGGGAAGATCCCTTCATTTCGTTACCGGAGCATCCCACCGAAGCCTGTCGCTGCTGAGCATCCTTCTCTGTGCCTGCCTGGGCACGGCCTTTCCGAGCACCCAGCTTGGCTTCAGGGAGAAATGCAGTATTTCTCCGGGGATTTTCCTCCCTAAACCAGAGCTTTTCAGGATACTGGTCTCTGCACCACCAGCAGATATTTCTAGACTAACTCTTGCTACAGTCATGGCCACAGCTCAGCAGCCTGTTGCCCTCCAACCCCTGGCCCAGCTGTGGAGGTGTCCCCCAGCCCCGTCAGGGCTCTCCCCACACCCCAAACCTCCGGGGAACGCCTGGGGTTAGCCCTGCCCCATGGCCCCAGGGCCAAACCCGCACCAGCAACTGGTGCCAGGAGAGCCTGACCCTGTCTGTCGGCAGCACCCGGCGAGGTGGGATGCACAGCAGCTCCCAAAGCTGTTGGGGTCCTACAGCCAGCCCTGGGGTGTGATTGGGGCTTGTGAGGAGGTGACTGGAAATGCAGCTGGCATCAGGGTTCTCCTCTTGTCTGGTGCATACCTGTGTATCTGCGAAGAGGAACAGCCTAGAAAATGGGATTTAAGGGCAGACACACACAGGGAAGGCGGTGTATGTTGCTTGGTGGGCTGTACACGGGATTTCCTACCTGTCCTGGGAGCCACAGACAAATCATTTGGATCCCACTTGTCCAGTGTCCAGTGATGTAAGGGGGATACCACATATGGGCAGAATGGGGAGTCTGCCTTTCTGCCTTGGGGAGTCTAGTTCTGAAACAATTTAATAATGATAATATTAATAATTCATATTAACTAATGTCAGTCACATTGACATTAGAACAGGAGTAGCAAGTGCATCTGTAGCTGCTGGGAGGTCCAAGTATGGCCTAGGAGTGACAGTGTCTGTCCCCAGGGCCTTGGCTGGGGATGGCACATTGCAGTGCCTGCCCAGGGATGCGGATCAGACCCCACACACATACCCCCCCAAAAATCTTGCACAGCACCAGAGAGTGGGTCTGATCTGGAAACTTCCTTGCAGTTGTTTGAAGGCAGATGCTTTATTCAAGAGAAGGAAACACAGCAGCAGACCCACCAGCCCAAACTTGTCCCTGCATGGCTGATCCAAATCCTGATTCCAAACCCACTCCCAGCCCTGCCCCCTCTTCTGGTCCCAAACACAACCTCAGTACTGCTCCTGATCCCAGTGCCAATTTCCATCCCAAATGGGGTCTAATGGTTGGATATGGAGGCTGCCAGAGCCCAGGAGCCAACACAGTCACACTGCAAAGAGGTAGGAAACCCCATCAGGGTCTCTGCCCCATTTCTCACTGGGACCGGTTCCTGCACATCTGTTGCTCTGGTCCAGCCCCAAGCGACGCTTGGCCCAGCCGCACCTGGGGAGGCTTGTGCTGCAAAACCAACCTCTGGCAGACCAGGACCCTTCAGCCTGACCCCCCCAGTCCCTTGCACTGGGGCAGCACCTCTGTGCTGGGAAGGAGACAAGGCAGAGCAGCAGCAGGGATCCCGCACCCAGGGTCGAGGAGGACATGCAGCCCCCAGCACTGAGCATGTTCCCCCCCCCAGGGTGGGGGCAGGCTGGGACCGGGGTTGATGCTGATTTTGTCCCTGGGTTTATCCTCCTATAAGGCTCTTTTGTTCCGCTGCCCCCATCCCAGCCGGCCCCGAGCCTGCAGGGCCGAGGGCAGGAGGTGCTGGGGGCCCTGCCTGCGCCGCTGCCCGACAGCTGGCAGCCGGGCTTCCCGGGGACGGGGAGGGGGGGGACTCTCCCCTCCTATGATCGCCTCCAAGCTGCCGGCCAAGGGCGGCTTTGGAAGAGGGACAAGATGCAGCTGCCTGGCCGGGAAGGTGGGGAATAGAGGGAATCGAGTATTTGAGAAATAACCAACGACATCGCTTTAAAGTGGCGCAGCTTAGCGCACCTGGGGGTGGATATTTTCCTCATCTCCGCGGCGAAGGGTCTACCCCCCCCCCAAGGAAAAGCTCCTAAATAAACCCTCGAGGAGGCAGGAGCCAGTCTGACCAGGAGGAAGGTGGGAGTCCTGCGTGAGTCGGTCCCTCTCCAGCCCGGGAGAGCAACAGCAGCAAAACGCCCCCCCCGACGGGGCGGGAGGGAGGAAACTTGGTGCCTCCGGGAAAAACGGGCAGGGCGGGCAGCCCGGGCTGGGACCATCGGGCTTTTATTTAAAAAGGGATTGACGGCAGGAAAAATTCGCCCTGAGCGCGGTCCCTTCCCAGTTGCACCAGTAGGTACCGCCGCTGGGCGCTGGGAGAGCGGCAAGAGCGGCCCCGGCTCCGCCGCGCCGGGTGGGAGGCGATGCCCGGTGGCCCCGCGTCTGCTTGTGCTAAAGGACTTCTCTGCTCGTTCACAACCGATTTCGAGGGGATTCAACGAAATTCCCAGCTCCGAGGCTCACCTCGGGCTCAGAGCAGCCGCCTCTGCGCTGGGCTTTGGAGAAGGTTTTGGTGCTTTGCTTTTCCTTTTTCTC
>NW_010972742.1:4151998-4152203 GCF_000737465.1 Haliaeetus leucocephalus | reverse complement strand
CCCCCCCTTCCCGCGGCTAATCACCCCATTACGAGCCCCATCAGCAGCATAATGACAGCAAAAGAGGGCGGAAACCGCCCGGAAAGCGCGGGGATCCGGGCGGCAATTAATTCCCGTTAATCAAGCTGCAAGGTGTCGCCGCCGGGGAGTGACATCCCCCAAAACGCCTCGCGGCCAATGGGCGCGTTCACACACACGGGGGGGG
>NW_010972742.1:4149785-4151318 GCF_000737465.1 Haliaeetus leucocephalus | reverse complement strand
GCCTTGCAGCAATTGTTGCCCGGATCCCAGGCTGAACTTTGCTCTTTTTTTTTTTTCTTTTTACCTGTTTTTTTCCTTTTTTTTTTTCTTTTGCCTTTTTTTTTTACCTCCTGTTATTGTTAATTATCATTATCAAACCGCTTCCGCCGCGCCCTCCCCGCCAATGCCCGTGTGAGCGCCGGCACTTCGCGGGGGCCATGGAGGGCTCCACCGGGTTTGGGATCGACTCCATCCTCTCCCACCGAGCCGGCAGTCCGGCCGTACCCAAGGGGGACCCGCTGGTGGGCGACGGCCGGTCCCCGCTGGAGCTGAGCCCCCGCTCGGAGGGCAGCAGCGGGTGCCCCTCGCCCCGCTCACCGGGCCGCGAGTGCCTGGAGGCGGCGGTGCCGCGGCCGGGCCTGGATGCGCATCTCCAGCCGGGGCAGGTTTCGGCTCCCTCCCAGTCCCGGACCGTCACCTCCTCCTTCCTCATCAGAGACATCCTGGCCGACTGCAAGCCCCTGGCCGCCTGCGCTCCTTACTCCAGCACCAATGGACCTCACGGCGGGCAGGAGCCGGCGGGCAGGATCCCCACCAAGCCCGGCGAGGACTTTAGGGAGAAAATGGAAAAAAACACCAGCAGCTCCTCCTCGGACTCGGAGTACAAAGGTAAGAGCGGTTCACCCCGTTGGGCTTTGCACGGCGGCCTGGACCCAAAGCCTCCGGCGGCCCCGAAGCCTCTCGGTGCACCGGGAGCTGGTTGCGGAGCCGGCTCCGGCGCGCCCCGGTGATGGAGAGTGTGTGTGGAAGGGTGTCACGGCACCGGTCGCCCCAAAATGACGGCGGGGTCGGCACCAACTTGGGAAAACTTGGGGGTTCGGGGCTTGGTGGAGCTCGGCCCGCTGGAAGGGGTTGGGGCGATCGGTGCTTCGCCAAACGCGCCCGGGGGATGCGCCGGGCTGTTTTCCGCGGGGAAGATCCGGCTGTTTCGTTCCTACCGGCGAGGTAACGGGGAGAGGAGAACAGGGGGAGGATTTCTGCCTGGGAGAAAAAAAAAAACAAAAAACAAAACAAACAAACAAACAAAAAACAAACAATCAAACAAAATAAAGAAAACAATAATAAAATAATCACGGATTTTGCCGAGTATTTCCCCTGCTCCGGTGAGAAACGAACAAGAAAGTCGGCGGGGTTGGATTCGATTTGTATTCTTTCTATTATTATTTTGGAAATGGTTTAAAAACGAGCACGACGGACAGGGAACCCGGGGTCGGATCCTCGGTGCCGGCGGGGAGCGGAGCTGGATTCGGCGGCTGCTCGCCCCGGGCCGGGGGCTTCGGCCTCCCGGGCCCCTCGCAGCCCCTTCCCGGCCTCCCCCTGCGGCAGCCGGGGCGGGGGAGGCACGGGAAGAGCACAGGAAGGGGGGGGTGTTGGGGTCGGTCCTCGCCCCCCGCCCCGAGCAGTTTATCCCGGGTGTTTTCGCCCATCCCGCCCCCATCAGCCCTGGAAAAACTTTCACTCGGGAAAATTGTTTGCCGGGTGTTTGCGAGGGGA
>NW_010972742.1:4149233-4149590 GCF_000737465.1 Haliaeetus leucocephalus | reverse complement strand
GGGGTGGCTGGTAGGAAAAGGAGGGGGACGGGCCGTACCCCGTCCCGGCTGCAAATGCACCCACGGTCCGCCCGGAGCCGCCCCGCTCAAAGCCGGTTTATGGAGGAAAAAATATTTACCCAAACCTCCAAACGCGGCGGGAGCCCCCGGGCTTGGGGGGGGGGGGGAGGGGGGGGATTTTTTTTTTGAAAGAAGGGGGAAGCCCCGGGTCGGTGCCGGGGCTGGAAGTGACTGGAAGGGACCGGGGCATCGGCCCCGCTGTTTTACAGGGCCGGGATCGAAAACAGGCAGGATTGCCACCTTGGCGTTTTGTTTTCGCCTCCTACATCCCCCCCCCCCCACCCCCCCCCCGAATTC
>NW_010972742.1:4149014-4149222 GCF_000737465.1 Haliaeetus leucocephalus | reverse complement strand
CTCCCCTTCCCCCAAATCGCCGAGACGCGAAAGAAGGGAGGGAGGAGGAGAAGAAATGCGGGGTCTCTGCATCCCCCTAAGCCAGCCGGGGGGGGATGGGTTTTTTTGGGGGGGGGGGGGGGTTACCCCAGCCACACTCGGCTCCTCGCCTGCCCCTGAGATGGGGCAGCCACAGCCACGGTAAAAACAGCGCTTAAATGGGGGGGGG
>NW_010972742.1:4146148-4149004 GCF_000737465.1 Haliaeetus leucocephalus | reverse complement strand
TAGCCCTTAAATGGGGAGGGAAACACCGCTGAAATGGGGGAAAAACACAGCTTAAACGGGGGAAAAAAAACCACAGTTTAAATCAGGGGAAAAGCACCAGTAAAAGGGGGGAAGAAAAGCCACAGTTTAAATCGGGGGGAAACCACCGCTTAAATGGGGAGGAAAACACCGCTTAATTGACAGTAAAACCACCGCGTAGATGAGGGTAAAAACACCGCTTCAATGGGGTAGAGGGTGAAAGTCTCCGCTTCTAACTCGATCCTTTTTTTGCTGCTTTGGAAATAGCTTTTCGTGGGGCAAAACGCCCCTGATTTACCCCGCAAAGGGGCTGCGGAGCCGGGGCCTAAACCGCAGCAGCGGCGGCACGATTTGGCCCATGCCAAAATGCTGAAAAACCCGTAATTTTTTTTATTTTTTTTTTTTTTTCCTTAAGCTAGGAATAGCCGGGGGAGAGAGCCGGAGCCGGCCGGGGAAACCGCCGCTGCCAACGAGCGCAGCCCTTTGGCGAGCAGGAACTTTTTAGGAGCCGGGAATCCTTTTTTAGGAGCCTGGGGGGCCGAGGAGGGGGGGGATTTGCCTTCCCCGGGGTGCGGGAGGCCGGAGCCGGCTTTCCTCCGCAGAAAAGAAAAAAAAAAAAAAAAAAAAAAAACAAAAACAAAAACTCCGCACAAACTTTCGGGCCTTTCCCGGGAGGGACCGCGGCCGGGACCCCCCCCTCTCCCCTGCCGGCCCTGCCCGGTCCGGATCCGGCCCCTTCCCGGGCGGTGCGGGGGCTGCCGCTTTCCCCAGGAACTGGAGCGGGGTCTCCGTGTTTTAAGGCTCGTCCCCGGCTCGGGCTCTGCCTGCTCGGCCAGAGCCGGGATTTCTGGTTGAAGGGTTTCGCTCCCCGGTGGCTCAATTAACCGGATTATTGTCTTCCTACAGAGAGAAATCAACTCGCGTTCTGCTACAGCCCTGTCCCTGCTAACCCCCGCCACCAGCAAATTTAACATAAACCCCCGTAAAAAAAAAAACCAAACGCCGCCGATTTGTATAAACTGAGCCTTTTTGCCACATAATCTCCTCCAGGAGCGTGGGGAAGGCGAGCACAAACAGGGATTATTTTCCCCCCACCCCACTTTCTTTTTTTTTGTTTTTTTTTCCTGTTCGGAAATTTTCCCGTCACCTACTAATGTTTCACGGCGCAAATTCCCGCGTCGCTCTGCCGGTGCGTATGTACCGACCGGGCTAAGGAACGGCCGCCAGCCCGTCTCATTCGGTATTTTTTAAGATAAATAACAGCCCGGGCACGGGCTGGCGGAGCCCCTTCCCCAGGATTTCGTTGTGCGCCCTGGAGAAGGGAGATTTGTTCCGTGCCCCGGCAGCATCCCCGGGAGGACGGAGGTTTCTCCGCGGAGGGGGAGAAGCAGCATCACCCCGGCGACTTTCTCCTCCAAAAAAATGTGGGTTGACAATTTTCATTTGGGGTTGTTTTTTGGTTTGATTTTCAAAAAACAAAAAAAAAAAGAGAGAGAGAGAGAGAAAGGAAAGAAAAAAAATACATATCCAAGCATCGAGAAAGGTGTTGGGCTGGGGAGAAATACACCCAGAGCAGGGTCCTGCCCCGTGAGAAATGAGGGGTGAGGGAGATGCCGGGGGTAGGGGGGCGTCTGGGCAGGAACGCGGCGGGGCCGGGGGGGTCCCCGCAGCACTGCCCGGCGCTCCAGCCCCACTCCCAGGCCCTAGGGACGGGGAAAGGCCGGGCCCGGCTCGGGAACCCCATGAACCCCCCGTGGGCAGCCGGGGTTAAAATTTCGGGGGTTGCAAAGCAAATGCACCCTGAGCCCGGCTCGGTACCTGAGCCCGGCTTACGGCTGAAGTGGGTTACCCCCCTCCTCCCCGCCACTTTTGAGGGGATTTCCCTTCCCTTCCTGCCCTGACCTGGCCTCTTTTCCTCCCTCCCGGCCCAGTGAAAGAAGAAGGGGACCGAGAGATCTCCAGCTCCCGGGACAGCCCCCCGGTACGGCTGAAAAAGCCGCGCAAAGCCCGCACCGCCTTCACCGACCATCAGCTGGCCCAGCTGGAGCGCAGCTTCGAGAGGCAAAAATACCTGAGCGTGCAGGACAGGATGGAGCTGGCCGCTTCCCTCAACCTCACCGACACGCAGGTGAAAACGTGGTACCAGAACAGAAGGTAAAAAAAATGCACCGTTCCCTCCTGCCCACAGCGCCGGGGTCCCATCCTGCTCCTCTCCCCGGCCCCGCACCCCCAAACCGGGCAGGGCTTTTGCTCCCTACAACCATCCCGTCCCTCCTGGCATCGGGAGAGGTGCGGTACCCCCCCTCCCCACCCTGGGTGGGCCTTTCACCCCAAAGTAAGGGGGAGAAAAGTGATGCCGAGGCAGGGCGGGTTTGGGGCGGGGGGTGCGATCCGTTCCCCCAGCCCCGGTAAGGCGGGGAGGCAGGACCGGGCTTCCAGCTAAATACAACAGCATAACACATCGGCCCATTAATAATAGATACCAATTACTGCTTTGGGCATCAATAATTAACACCCCTTACAGTAATTACACAATTATTATTATGATGAATAATTTACTGGTGGAAATAGGTTTAGCGCTTCAGCGACAAATCTGTAAAAGGGCTGGAGACGTGTGATGGCTTCAGTGGATTTATCCGGACATCCCCGTCGGCGCTTCCCCAGCCCCGACCATTGCCACCGCCTCGAAACGAGGGACCCCCGGCTGCAGCCCCCACCCCGTCCCCTCGCTCACCCCAAGTTTTAACCCTCCCTCCCCCTCCTTTCCAGCCCCGCTTCGCCATCTGCAAACAGCCGCGATTTATCAACACGTCGGGGGGGTTGGGGGAGTTTAGGGGT
>NW_010972742.1:4145776-4146138 GCF_000737465.1 Haliaeetus leucocephalus | reverse complement strand
CGGTCCCGGGAGCCAGCGGCGGGGAGAAGGGATGCGCAAGAAGAGCGCGGGGAAGGGGGATGTGCAAGGGAAGGAAAAGCCCGGGGAATGGGAGTGTGCAAAGGGTAAAAAGAGCCCGGGAGCGGCTTTCGGAGCATCCCTCCCACCCTGACGCCCTCCTCCCTCTCTCCACTTGTTCCCCCCCCAGGACCAAGTGGAAAAGGCAGACGGCGGTGGGCCTGGAGCTGCTGGCCGAGGCTGGCAACTACTCAGCCCTCCAGAGGATGTTCCCCTCGCCCTACTTCTACCCGCAGAGTTTGGTTTCCAACCTGGACCCCAGCGCCGCTCTCTACCTGTTCCGCGGACCCAGCGCTCCCCCCCCC
>NW_010972742.1:4089624-4145066 GCF_000737465.1 Haliaeetus leucocephalus | reverse complement strand
CCCCCCCCGGGGCTGGGTCCCGGGAGCTCTGGCCCGGCACCCCCGAGCCCCGCCGGCCCCGCGGGGAGGGTTATTGTCGGCTCGGCCAAATGCACAGCCACGCCTGGAGGGGAGACACCCCCCCCCCGGCTTTTGGGGAGCGGGCTCTGTTCCTTTGCATGTGAATGGGGGAGTTTGGTAAATCCCCGGGCCTCGGCTGGGGCGAGGAGGAGGAGGAGGAGGAAGGGGGGGGGGGTCGCTCCCAGCTCGGGGTTAATGAAGTGGGAAAGGAGTCTTTCAGAGAGGCCGGCAAACAACCCCCCTCCCCGCGCAACAACCCCCCGTCCCAAATCCTACATGGATTGACTTAAACCCGGGGGATAAGTGCTTTAAATTAATCTCATTGAATAAGAATGAGGCCAAACAAAACTCTTTAAAATCATATTAAAAATCTATCAAAGGACAACTTGCAGTGGGTGTGCTTTTCATTTTGCGAGTGCAAAGGCAAGGAGCATACAGCAACCTTCCTCCCATTTACACAGCAGGAATGTGAATCAAAGACATTCTCTAATATTTAATTGTCCTTGTAGCCGTAGCAGATTCCTCCTCTTACATTAATGAAGTACAAGCCTTCGTTGTAACCGTGTACGGTTCTAATTGCAATATTTAAATTTGCCATTTCACATCTGGAAGAAGCTGGGAACTCCCCTGTAACAGCTGGTCTGAGCCAGTGTCCTAACGGAGCAACAGGGTCCAGTTTGTGTTACAAGGATGGTAGGAGAGACCATGGCAGGGTCCCATGGAAACCTCCGCTCTGGGAAGGGGGAATGGCCATACCAGGTCCGGCTGGGAAGGAAAGAGAGCAGAGGGGAAGCGAGGGCTGGAGCCGTCTCCTCCAGGGAGATCTCGTAGCAGAGTCAAGCAAGGCAAGCTTCAAAATAAATCAGTTTAGGGAAGACACCACACACTGTAGACTCTTGTCAGAGAGCACTGTGCTTGCCACGTGAACAGTGTCTTGTGCGGGAGGATCTCAGCGGCCTCAAAAGCTGCTGAAGGACCAGCCTCACCTCCAGCTTGTGTGCAGGGAGTGAGAGGGGACCCAGCCGTCCAACAGCAGAACCCACCAGCACTGCTCCTGCACCTACAGCAGCACCTGAAACTACTCATTTCTAGAGGCTGGTGCCAGGCAGGGGTAATCCTGGCATGTCCTCAGGGGTGGGACAGGCTGCGCTGGGTTGAAATGAGATGCTGCAGTAAAATGGCACAGTTGAGAAGGAGCACCAAGTCCCATTAAGGAAACCTTTGGAGCATTGCACTGGTTCTGCTCCACTGATTTCTCCTGGGGTACAGAGACTCCAACAGACAGGCTGCTGGTGGTTGGTTTTTGTCAGCTCCAGGCTCTGGATCCAAGACACAAACCAGTTAGTGCGGTGGGTTTGCCAGGACCAAACACAATCCTGGCTCTCAAGCCCCTTCTGGGCTTTTACCCAGCTTGAGGGCCACCTTCCTCCCCTCCCAACATAGCTTTAACCAGAACCACCACCCTGGGAACAGACAAAGAACGAAAGCTGCTCCGCTGAACATGCCAACACACACAAATCCAACTAAATCAGCAGACTTGTTTCTAGCCGAGATATTTTATGGTTTCATCTGAACACCAAACAAAATTACGCCAGAATGGAAAGCCCAGAACAATCGGTGCTTGTCCTGCCTTCTCCCCAGGCTTATGGAGAAAATAAGTTGTTGTAAACAGGGAAATTCTGTTGCTTTATATCCTGCTTATTTATGGGTGCTTCTCAGTGGTGGGGTACCAGTGCTAAGGTGTCTTGTGTTTGACTAGACGCTGAAAGCAGGCGTTCAACCATGACCCTTGTCCCAAGGTGACCTCCTTGCTTTTTCCTATCCCAAAGCCTGGAAGTGTAAACTCAAGCTGTTCTAGCTGCAGAGGAGAGGAGAATGTGGACTCCTATTACTGGCAAAAGACACGGAGCCAGAACAGAGCTGAGAAAAGGCGCAAGAGCATCTTCTGGGAGAGGCAGGACTCTACCCACGAGAGCAGGGAGCAGGGCAGCATCAAGAAAGGCAAACCCAAATGGAGTCCATGTCTGACTCGCAGGCAGCTTTATATAAAAGCTCCATAGTGCCATTATTTCCAGACCAAACGCAGAAACTTCAAGCTGAGGCACAGCGAGGCCCCTACCATTCGCCACAGTTCAGACAAGAAAGCAAACCTGACCAAAGCCAACACCGGTGCGGTCAAACAAAACTGCGGTTTTGCCAAACACTGCCAAGAGCCGATCTCCCCACCCCGACGAGCTGCATCGGCAGCTCCCACCCAACCAAGACCCCTGCAACCCACACCACGTACCTCAGAGCAAGAGGGGACAAATTCAGGAGCAGTTCAGGGCAACATCCTCCTGCTCCATGCCAGGGCTGTGCCAAGGGAACCCCCCGTGACCCCCAGCAGCTTCTCCAGCATTTGGGCGCTCAGAGGACCCGGGAGCCTCAGCACCCACAACACCCCGTTCCTGCTGCAGCTGATGGAGCTCCACAGCCAGTACCACACCCTGCCCTGCCTTGATGAAGAGGTGCTTCGAGTTGGGTACAAATTAACTCCACGCCTACCAGGTGCTTCCCAAATTGAGTGATGCAGGAGGATAAAGCCAGCTCAGAGCCCATCTAGAGCTGCTGAAGTGCAAATAAGGGCAGAATTCGGTTTCTGCTGACCCTGCTACTATTCAAACACATTTTGCACATCGGCCTTCAAGATTATTAAGAGCAAACTTGGCTTAGCTTCAGGTGTGTGTGCCTTTAACACTTTAACAACCTCCTCCTCTTCCTTTCCCTACTCACACAAGTAATCCAGCGCTACCTGCTAAAAGATGGTGAAGCTGAAAGAAAAAAGGCATTCTATTTTGTTTTAAAATCACATTATTTATCATAACCATTTGTAACACTACATGCCCAGTTAATACTGACGGCAATGAGATTTCCTGACGTCTCTCACCGACGTGCTGTTGGCCTTTTTTCCTACTATTATGAATTTGCCAACAGTCCCTATTAACTCATACGTGACAGTCAGCCAGGAGAAGGTCATATTATTTTCCCCTCATGCACAAGATCAGTTCTTCCCAAATTTACACTCTCTGCATCACTCTCTGAGTCATTTTCATCCTCAGGGGTTTCTTTTCCGTTTAAGTTGACGTTTGCCTTAAACCTGATTGCTCTTCCAAACAGTACTCATAGCAAAATCAGGTGGGCTTTGTTGTTATTTTATTTTAATCTAGTAAATGCTAGTAACTTCATTCTCTTTGCAAAAACATCGCTAATTCTATATTGGAGCCTTTTAAATATCTTTCTGAAGTGTTCAAAAAGGTATTGCAGTAAAATCAGCGTGTTTGGTAATCGCCTAGAAGGAAAAAAACCCCGTTGGTTCTCAAAAGTTACATTTCACTTCAGAAATTAAATACTTTTGGGCCGATTGCTTCCCTCCTACAGTCCTTAGTATGACTCACTATAGCCCGAAGTAGGTGCCCTCAATTCTGTATTCACAAAGTGGGTATCATTTTCTTTTGGTTATACTCCTTTTTCAGTATTTTTTCGCTTCCAGCACCTGAAATTGCTACTGGATTTGAGCACTTTCTGGTCCTGTGTTAAACATGCCTGGCTTGGGTCACCGGTGGGCTGCTCTTCCTCATCTCTTTCCTCGAGGAAGACACACGCAGGCAGCAGAAAGTTGTGTTTTGGCAGGGTTTTGCACTGTTTTCAAAAGTATACTGCTTAGCACTTGCGTTACAGGAGGTGCTGGAAGAAGCACAGCAAGGAAGACAGGGAGAGGGAGGTGGGTGCTCACCTGTAGGTCTTGGGGGAGTTTGTAAGTCTCCTGCAGGCCTTGGGGAGCACCTGCTCTCCCCCCCACAGCCCCCCCTGCCTCACCAACTCAAAGGGGAGTTTTGTCACGGACTTCACTAGAGCTCGGGTTCCATTTCACATGCTGGGCAATGGTGAACAAGTGCCCACCTCGGCACATTTGGGGCCATACTGTATCCCTTTTCTCAGTAGTCCCCATTCTCTGATGATAAGCAAGAACAAGAAAAAAAGCAAATGGGAAAAGCAAGAAGTGAAATGCATTAGCTTGGGATGTACTCAAAATAGGCCTAGCCAAAGCAGAGAACCCCGAAAGCCAGGGTTACTACTGGCAAGTGTTAGCAAGAGCCTGCAAAAGGCTTTAATGTTCAGAGAGGCGAGACATTTCATACATACTCTGCGTTATATAATTAGGTATGACAACACGCTGCAGGCAAAGAGAAGTTTGGAGACTGCTGGATTCCACGCTGGCTCCCTCCCACAGTGACAACGTTTGTTCCCAAACTCAGGAGTTTTGACATGAAGTTTTGTGCCCATGAGCTCTGCCCCAAAGGGACCACATGTCATTACACTGAAAAGCTCTCCACAATCTTGCCACTTGCACTGAAATTGGGGAGATTCCTTCCAGGTGGCAATACCTGACTAACAATCAGTGTCCAGAGATATAGACCTTGCCCCAGCGCACAAAGGACAGGAGAGAAGGTGGCAGCACCGTGGCTATGTTACCTGAGACAGGAGCAGAAGTGTCCCCCCTGTATAATGACAGGGGAAAGGGCAGCCTCCCCTGTCCTCTTAAACATCCTCCTGGAATACCTCCTCTGCCACCACTGTTTATCTCGTTAAAAATAAGCATGCCAACAGATTGTGGAGTGTTTGTACAGGTCTTTTAAACAGGGAAGCAGCTCCTGTCTGAGTACACTTGTCTCACTTTCATGTTATATAGACATCACAGTTCTCTGAAAACCATATTTAACCTTTTTATTTTTCTTGCAAAAACCACCTTAGAAACGCGGTGCATCTTCAGGAAGCCACATTTAATTGCAGCTGTGCAACAGGACACGCCTGGATTCGATTCCATTTGGACCTATGGAATGAAGAGGAGGAGGCCAAGATCCCCAAGATCCCTCCCATATTTGCCTGATAAATTGAAACACTCCTCAGTTGATTTGGCAGGTCACCCTGACCCCCAGCTGAGGCACTCAAGCAGGTTTTACAGCCAATGACTGGAAGGTCCCGGCTTATGTTGGAATCTGCTGGTTGCCAGGTTTTCTCTGTTTTTGCTTCTTCTTGACCTTGGATACACCAGTGTCCATCCCACTGGAATATTCAGATCGCAAGATCTCAGCAAGGCGATGTTTGCCGTGGGTCTTCTTGAGAAGGTCAGACCTGGGCAGAGGGAAGAAAAGAGGAATTAGATTTCCTTCTCTCTGAAATGCTGCTAGGTGGGTTACTGATTTTACAGCCATGGAAAGTGACATTTGCGCATTAGCAGAAGAACAGCTTCCTTTTCTTGAAGCTTGATTTGAAATTCTGTCTCATGCAAAATTAGATATTGTTGTGACAGGTTTTCACAAAGGTGGCAAAATATCATGCCGTCTTTAAAAGCAAGCCTTTGTTCTGTACAAATGCTCTTGCAGGGGTGGCGGGGAGAAGGAGGGAAGGTTGTGTGCTGAAGGC
The DNA here is from genome assembly GCF_000737465.1 of Haliaeetus leucocephalus. NCBI lineage: Eukaryota > Metazoa > Chordata > Aves > Accipitriformes > Accipitridae > Haliaeetus > Haliaeetus leucocephalus. The sequence continues at coordinate 4,139,543 of NW_010972742.1, read as the reverse complement.
TGATGAATTAGGTGACACAGCAGTTTGAAAATTATAATAATAATAAAAAAAACCCTAACAGCCTTAAGACATTGAACAATGGAAACATTTTATAAACAGAGCTTAAATCCAAAGCTTGGAAACACAAAAAACCCAAACAAACAAGAAAAAAAAAATGTCAGGAGCCTAAACCCAACAGACTCTTTTCTTGCAGTGTCCTGCAGAATCACATGCACCTTACAGCCTCCCTCTCCAGAGACTGGCTTTTGCAAAGGTAGCTGCATTCTGCCCAGCCACTAAACTCCAGCGTGGATCTCCCTGTAGCCCTGAACTGCCAGCTATAAATATAAAAACCCACTCAGCATTTTGCCACCACAAGTTCTGCCACTGTCCTGCTCTATAACCTTGGGCAAATCTCATCCTCATTGCTGCTATCACCCACGCTTATTTCAACTGCAATCTCTTTGGTGCAAGACCCATCATTCCCTGCCATGTTCCCTTGGTCCTGGGCACAATGGGGTATCCACAGCTATTGGTGTCTGCACATCCCACTCTCCTCTTTATAGTAAGGACCAGTAACAGATCTCAAAAAGTTCCAGAGAAGTGGATGGAAATCTGTCCCTCTAAATACAAGGGAATTGAACAGAAGCCCCGCATCCATGCCAGTGTGCATTTATGACAACACATGGACCTCAGCAGTCCTAAAGGTTGATGCCTTATAGCACTGCCTCTCACAGTTCCTTCAGGTGTCCAGAACCTTGTTGGGGATCACAGGAGAAGGAATCATTTTTGGCTGCAGCAACAGATCAATCCACTCATCAGGCCAAACTCACAAAGGTGGCAAGGGAAGCACTCTTGGCTCTCTGGCATATTTGCTTGCCCCCTTTTCCACCCCTGTGTAGGTTTCATGGCTGGAGTGGGTTTGGAAGGATGGATCAGAATGATAAGAAGGATGGTGTGATAAAACATTCAAGCTCTGTGTTGGCAGAAGGGCTAGAGACTGGACATACCGGAGAAGTAAGACGCACAGCCACCACCCGGTTTGAACCCACAGAAACCAAGGCAAAAAGACAGAATCAACTTGAAAGTGACCATACAGCTAATGAAGCAAAGGTGCTGTTGGTAAAGCCACACCTGCGGTACCTTCACAGCAGAGGTGCCTTGTCAAACTGCCTTCCCGAATGCATGAGCCACAGCAGCACGGAGGGATGCTCGTGGGTGCACACACAGCACCAGGCCAAGGTGTGCCCTTAACCAGCCCAGCTCTGCTGCAAAAACTTCGTAGTGCAGCTGCATCCTCTGCTCAGGCCCCTCCATCACTTGATAAAGTTTCTATTTGACACTTTCATTGTGTCTCCAAGCATTTACTACAGTAATTCGAGGGTTACCAAGCAACAGATCAGTTTACTTAACAACAGGGAACTATCTGCTGCAAAAGGACAAGTAATCTACCAGTAGCTGCCGGGCTGAGTTTCAGCTCAGCAGGGAGGTTGTCCAACACTTTATTATCAATCAGGTGAAATCATTGCCCAATTAGTAAATCAATACCCCCTGCTGTGGTGATCAGCTGTACACAGAAAAGCAAGGATGCAGGGAAAAGGGAGGTTTCTCCCTCTAACCAGGGCCACAAAAATCAATGGAGCTGTGCTGTAGAACTTGTGCTGATCACCGAGAGAAGAAAAGCAGCTGTCAAGGCCCTGTTTAACCACGAGATGGAAGAGCCACAGGCAACAGCAACAGTCTGCAGTGACAGCACACCAGGGAAAGTGCACCAGGTCAGGATCCCTGGCCAGATTCTGATTCCTGTTGTAAACCTGTAAATTGCCCTCTCTGCTCAACTGGTGAAAGTCTCTGGGGCTCTGCCAGAGCAGTCAAGGTAACATCGGTGAGGAAAGGCACCCTGTGGTTATGAGACAAAGCCCAGGAGAACAGAGCAAGACCTTGATACCCTCCGAGCATCCTTGGTCAAAGTGTTTAATCTCTTTGGCCTTCATGTCCATTCTCTCACCTCATAACCCAGGAGGACTGCATCTTCCCTGTTGCCAAAGGCTGGTGTGATGTTAATTTAAGAGAGCTGTGTGGTGGTACTGGATACTGCGGGAAAAAGCTTCACAGAAAGGCTGTAAATGTAAGATGTATTTGCAACATAGACAGAACCCATGTTCCCATCACTGGATAAACACATGGATTGTCAGCATCTCTTTCTGTGATCTCATGTCTAGATATCACGCTATATTGAGCCCTAATGAGAACACACCATGTTGATAATGGGCACAGAAATCCCCAGCCCTTTAAATCCTTCTCTCCAAACACAACAGTCAGTCTTTAGGTGGGGAACTACAAAACAGTGCAGCTAAGGGGAACTTGCAGGGGAAAAAAGATTCACTAATGACTGACCCATCCCAATGTGCTACAGTACCAAGGTTTCAGCAGGGCTTAAAGGAGAAAGGAATGTTCAAACGGATGAGAGAATAGCCACTTTTACTGGCTGGGGGAAAATGAGACAGGAATAGAGAAGTCGTAACTCAGAAAATGAAACAGCCCCAACACACGAGTTAGGAAGAACTTGTCCCTGAACACAAGCTATTTGACTTCTCTGTGTTACTGTCCAGCATACTGGGTGTTGAGTGCTGTGACATATTGGATGCCAGGCAGAAGCACCACTGGACTACTACTCTTTTACGCTAGATATGGGGTATCAGGACTCGCATAAAAGACAGATGGGAATTGATAAGTAGTCAGAAGAGCCAGCAGAGATGAGTTAGGATCACCTTCTAACTTCAACTGGGGAACACATCATCCCTTCATTTGTAAGGCTTAACCCTAGACCCAACCACTGCTTTGGGCTTTATGTTCCAGGTATAGGGCAAAAACCGTATCACCCCAAGATCTATCTAATCACTTCATTATCAAAGGGAGAGAAAGGTGCTTTGCACAGTGAGGAAGAGAAGGCAGAGAGCCTAGTAATTGCTTGGCATGGTCTGAGAAAGCTCCCCTCCTCCTCATGGAGACAGAGGAAGGAATAAAAGACCCAGGTTTACAGCTGCCTGTGCACACCTGTAATTAAGTTGCAACCTCACAAAAGCTGGTACCAAGAGCCTCAGCAGAGAGACCGGAAGGAAACAGAGGAACTGTCCCCAGCTGACTTTGTTATATCCTGAAAGGCCAGGAAAGACCAGGCCAGAGACAAACTTTTAAAGACAAAAAAATCCATCCTCTTCCAGAAAACCAGAATGATTTTATTCACTCTTTAAACATGAGAAACTTGTGAATCTTGCTAAATACATCACTGAATGATGAAGAGACAGAAGAGGAAGAAACAAGAAAGAAAAAGTGTCCAGTGAAGGAAAGAGAATAAAATCCTTCTTTCCTCTGCTTCAGTTTCCTTTTGCCTCCATCTGCAGAGCCACTCCCAGCATGCTGCTCCCCTTCCCCATCCCACTCAGGAGCTGCAGGGGTCTGCAGCGGTGCTGGTGCTGCTCAACCCTCCACCTCAAAGGAAATCTGAATGACTTGGACCAGTCTGCTTTTCTGGCCCCTTGACTCTCAACTCTTTGCTTCGCTCAAGAGTATCAGAAAAGATTCAAGGCAAATCTTTTTTCACATCATGAAAAAAAAAACCAAACCCAAACAAGTGAATGCAGCATAGTTGACTAGCCTGAAATCCTCCCTGTTGTTTCCAGAGGATCTGCAACACGATACTAACTCACCACAGAAGTCCCACCTAGCTTGCATGCAACACACCTTCAACACAGTTTGCGACTTCCACACAGCTTGGGCCATTGATGGCTTTGCAAATGCTGAAGACACCATCTGCTGAATTCCACAATCACTAGCAACAAGATGGTAGAATAACAGACTATACTATGGCAAAAAAACCCAAGACAAGTATACTGAACTAAGCTTTGAGGATGTTCAACATAGCTGAGATCCTGTGGACAGCTCCAAGGCACAAACAGAAGAGGAAGAAAAGCATATGCAAACTGTTCTGTTTCTATATAACATCCCATTCATCTCCCAAGCATTACTGGTAAGATTATAAGAATGATCAAGTTTCACCAGCTGATTTAATCAGATTGAATTTGTTACTATATGCAAACCATGATCCTGGTTGTGGAGACTCTCAAACATTCAGGTGTGAAAGGACCAAGTGACAACTGCAAGAAAAAGAATGAGTATCTGATACCGTTTTTCATTTTCATTTCAAAATTCTAATAAGTATATTTCATTGACACATCTGCTTCATTAGAGAACTGAATCCCAAGCTGATCTCCAAGACAAAAACTCCTATGTGCCAGAGCAGTGGTACATATACATGCATGGTTTCTTGTATATCATTTGATGGCCCAGAAGATGCCTCTGCTAGTCTTTTTACCTAAATGGTCAGTGAGCTTGTTCTTAGGGATGTCTCCTTCAACTTGGTTGGCATTGCTGTCTGTTCCTTTGTCTTGAGCTGTGTGAAATGCTGGTGCAATGCAGTGCAGCAAGTGTAGTGACCTTTAACCAACTCGCAGCATCTGCAGCAACCAAAGGCTCCCAAATTGCTCCAGCTGAGGAAGAAGGAGTATAAAGTTCTGACGCACAGTTCCAGATCTCATGGTGTGTCTTTGGAGGAGACAGGAGTAGGCTGTTTCATTTATCAGAAAACATTTCAACATGGATCGCACTATCAATCTGCCTGACAGCACCTCCAACAGCTCTTTGAAATTGTGCCAGCAACAGAGCTGGGTTACCTCTGGGCCAAGGCTGCTGCAACACCTGTTTTTTCTACTTACAGTGTTGGATGAACCATCTGCAGCCAGCGCAACCCTGTTTGGGTTTGGTTTTCTGTTATTGTTTTTTGTGGAGTGGGGGCAAGAAATTCATCAGCAATCCTACACTGCTCTCGACAATTCAACAGATGGCCTAGGTACTCTGTTATCAGCTGATGTGAATGCTAGCTGGAGAAGATCAAGGAAAATTATTACCCAGTCAGACTGAGCACCAAGCTCTGTTCCAGAACAGTCAGAGCAGTGCAGTCTTCATGCTGAGACATGCCAAACAGCAAAGCCCACCTTACCATACTGAAGTCAACTGTATTTCATCTACACAGAAAGAGACAAAACGCCCCAGTTTCACTTTCGCTACCATCCCTTGGTCTTCACCCTATGGAGAAAGGATGAAAGCACCACTGGAATGCTGGGAACTTCCCAGGATTCTTGCTTCTGTCAGGCTCTTTCCCAGCCTGAAGGGCAGAATATATTTCAATTAGAGCTGATCATTTTTTGGTGTGTACCAAACATTACAGAGGTTTTCCAGCTCCACGTGCAAGCCCTATTAGCTCGCTCAAAGATGGAGAAAAGGCTCTGTGCTGCAGCCGTGGTGGAACATGACAGTAATAAAGGGCATTGCTGCATGCAGATAACAATCAGATGAATTTTACAATTATAAAACTTTAATTTCATAACAGGACTTTTTTATAACATTATGATGTGGTAAGCAGGACTCATCTATGTCCCTGAACTGCCTTAATGAGGAGTGATGGTGATGTTTGCTTTCACAGCAGCCATGTCTCTTACTCTAATTTTTGGATCTGTTCGCACTCCAGTCCATGAATACATGCTCTTACCTGAGCTCCAGTCTGGCTTTCTAGAGCAGACTGCCCAAATCAAGTGAAATTCCCGGTGGGCAGAATTCCAAACTTGCATTTTGACTAATTAAGTGATATTAGGAAAGCTCTAAATGGCATGCAAAAACTGGCAGGCAAACTGCTTCTAATGATTAGAAAATTGCTGTGCAGGGAGACCCAGCTGCAGCCTTGATTCGCAAGCCCTGTCAATAGAAGCATTAGTCTTTCCAAAATTGTCAATGCCAAGACATTCAGAAGTGGAATCAAGGATACGAGGCAGGAGAGAAGGTGAAAGGCTACTAGTTTTCACCCAAAGGAGACTGTTGCCCTAGCCATACAAACCAGGACACACAGGGTTGCAAGGTATATTGCCCACCAGGAGTCTAATTCTATCTGACCACTAAATGCTGAAGAATGAATTAGCACAATAATTTTGCAGCCAAAACCTTAAGGGCATCATGATATCCATATTCAGAGCAACGGCAGTGTAATAATGATGTAAATCAATCCCCTCAAACAGAAGCACCCTGGACACCTATTCTTGACCCCATTTTAGTTAAGGGTTGGACTTAAACTCTGAAGCATGAGCGGATTTTCACCTCAATTTTTATACTCACTTTTTGCACATGCTGTAGCAACCATGAATGTATGTGATACTCATAGGTAAATTCAATCTCTCTGAGCATTTCTGGCATCAGAGACATCCTGTAGCAATGAGTTCCACAGAATCCATCAAACGTAAAGATTTACCTCTTTCTTTTTAATGGCTTGAATTCACAAACAAGGCAAATTAAGTTGCAACTCCTCATTGCAGCGAAACCCTTTGGGGACATACACAAGTCTTCCAGAGTTCAAAAGGAGAAAACACACCATCATCCACCACAGAATCCCAGAACCACCACCCCCCCCATCCAAAATGCAAAAGACTGAGCAGCACAGGGATGCTTGGTGGAATGGCAATAGGTCTTTAGCATCTGCATTGTGAAAGAGTCAAAAGACATGTCTATCTGGCATGTCAGCTACTTCCTGTGCATGCTGCTTCTCTGCAGTGAACGAAAGACAGTTAATCCCTCAATGGAAGCGGGATCAGCTTCCTTGCATCTACCCTTCAGTAAAAGCATGAGCCCAGACACTTACTAAGCTGGTGTACCGTAACTTAATATACAGTATCCGGTTCATGTGCTCATCTCTTACTTAAATACAGCATTTCAACTTTCAAAAAAAACCCCCCAAAACCCCCAAAACCCCAAACACACAAGCAATTATTTTTCCATCTTCGAATCAGGTTTTGCAAGAACCACTACAGCTAAGGGGACAGTTGGTTTGCACAAAGAGGTTTAAAAAAATACATGGAAGTTTTACATGTGCATTCAAGAGAGGGCTGCTTCCACATTTCAGCACTGAACTATCACACACCTGGCTGCTCTGTCCTCCTGTCTCAACCTCCCCAAGCCGGCTCTCTAAGGAGGCGCTAAGCACAAAAGGAGACTTAAAAAGAAATGAAAAGTTTTCTTTGTCCTCTTAAGGAAACATTTAATGATTGCCGTTACCTCACTTTCAACCTGGAGTGCCTGTTCTTTATTCTCTGGGCAGGTGCTGAGAGATGAGGCTTTAGTGAGCAGACTGATTAAAAACAAGTATCGGATGTTTGGAGACAATGTGTAATACGACAACCAACACTCATGGCACCACGTGAGAAATATAATTAAAAAGATTGCTCTGTGACTAGGCTGTTATAATTTCAAGCCTTGCATTTTACAATTAAAAACCATTTGTCTTCTAAATGGCAGGGTAAATTCTGCTTTCTGCTTTGTCAGTGTGAAATCAAAAGCAATTCTCTGTAAGTTAACAGCACTACCTTGAATTTATACTAGTGGAGACTGAATTTGAATCTATATTCACTCTCTCTAAACCATCATATAAATACTAATATATCTTCTCTCTCTGGTTTTTTTTTTTTGTTTTGTTTTTTCTTAAGCACACACAGAGAAAGTTGATTAGAAACAAGTTTCACAGGCAAGAACAATTGTTGCACGTCACAACTTTGGCTACTTCTGCAGGGTCTTAACTTTCCAGATGCTCCTGGATTTGAAATCTGGAGCTTGAGCCGTGACAAACCTGTGCAAAGTCTGCCCACTTTCCTTGAGCTGCAATTATATGTTCCACGTGCAAATGAGCTTTCAAATCACTCTCAGACCATTTGTTCTAACACCTCCACATCCCCCAACCCCACGTGTCCTGTGCATAAACTACCTACTGTATCTTGAGCTTGTCTGTACTATAATAGGATGAAGACTTGGGGAGGAGGAACGCTGTCTAAAAGAGGTTCGTAACAAGGGAAAAAGTAGCTCTAACAGAGTAGCAACATCATAGGAACAGAGAGAGGCATTGTTGCAGGCCAAGTAATCCTATGACACGCTACTGTCAGTCATAGCTTGACACCCTGCTGGGCCAGCAAGACATCAAAGCCCACCCCATACCATCTTACATGCTCTTTATCGGCTAATCAGGCTATTCTTCCTGAAATAAAGCTCCGTTAAATCCCCTGCTCACAGGGGCATTCCCATCCTGTTGCCCATCTGCTGGTGAGGGTCAGCTGAAGCAGGAGGCAGATCAGTGGCCTGTCCCTGGTGGCTTCTCAAAGCAGGACAATGCTGTCTCCAACTTTTTATTTTAAAATCCCTTCCCCTTGCATTTTTTTTTTTCCCCAAGATATGTACATGTGCAAGAGATGTCACCAGCCCAGGAACAATTATGGGGATTAGTGCTTTAATTGCATGGCTAACGTTTGCTAATGGAGTTTACAGCAACAACTACACGGAAAGAGTCACAACTGATACTGATAAAATAAAAAAGATTTTCCTCCTTTGGACTATGGCAGTGATTTTACTGGCAAGCCAGAGGTTCGTATCCTGCCATTGTGCTAGGGAAGACAGCGAGCCCTTAACATTGTAATCTCAAAAGGGAGGATTATTTATCCTGTGGAACCAACTCAAAGTAGCTAGGATCAGACGTACTGAGCACCTTCGGCTCCATTTCAAGCAGAAAAGATGACTCAGGGCTCTGCTCCTCCAGAAGCATCAGGGAGCATCAAATTCCTTACACAGGAAAGGAGTACCCAGGAACAGTCCTGTCCACACAGCAGAGCAGGCAAGCAGAGGCACAAGTCTGTAGAATGATCATTTCTACCAACAGATCTGCCTTTTGATTTGGGCTTGTACTTCTATAACTACAGTCGATCGTATAATTAATAACTAAAAAAATACACTGCAGTCCTCCCCTTTCCTTCAGGTACTAAGCTAATGTCTTCTTAGGGAGAATAAGTAGTCCAAGCTGCAGCTGACCATTCTGAGAGGACGGACACAATTTGTCCTATGGCAAATCTGACAGCCAGAAAACTACTGGCGGAACTGCAGGAGAAAGCCTACAAAAGACTGCCTGTCTAGTGTAGAAAAGGTGATAAAAAAGGCCAGAGGAGGCCACAGAAGGCCTTTAAAGACAGTAAGACACATACTTTGCTCCTGATACAGTGGTATTTGTCAAGGCCAGGAAGGAAGAGACTATCTTGTGAGATAAATCAACACTCATACAGCCTTGCTCATAAGGCAGAAGACAGTCAACTTCAAATTTGAGAAGTGAAAAATATTAATTTCTCTGCTATTTCCTTGATGCTTTTATTGTCCCATGCCCTACACTAACAGCAAGTACTTATGAGCACAGCTGTACCTGTGAGAGCATTTCCCTAGACAGGTATGAGGACAAAGAGTTGCTACTGCAGTTGATCCTGAGCCAGGGATCATAGCTCTCTGTAGGACCATGTGACTGGGAGTGGGGATGTGAATGGAAAAAATCTGGCAGCTTCTACTATGGAGGTGCTTGGCCATGACAACAGGACTGCTGGTGGAGCTCTAGCAACCAAGACCTGCACAAAAATGTGAACTACTCCAATATATGGGAAGTCTCATGCTTTGCCCTGGAACACTGCCTGTACCTTTTCTCATCCTTCAAGGTAGCTCTTGTGTGAAGTATAAATAAATAAAAGTCAGACTGTTTCTGCTCATAAGACTCATAGAAAATGGTGTTTTTCAAGTGCTCTGAAAATGGAAAAACTGCAGGAAAACCCAGGCTGGTCTCTATAGGTGCATCTCCACACTTAGCAGCTTCCTTCAAGAAAAAGCATCTTTATCAGAAGTCAAACTACAAAGTGAGCTGCTTGGTTTTGTTTTGTTTGTTGTTTTTTTTAAACCGAATTCCCACTCAAATGGTTCAAGCAAGTTGGTTTAATAAATGTAATTTTTAGGCCCTCTAAAGCCATTAGAAAAAGGGGAATGAAACAACAGCTCAGAGAGCAATGCAACCTAAGCCAATGGCATGATTTAGCCTCTCGGGACCAATCACATGTGACCTGCCCATGGCAGGGGGGTTGGAGTAGATGATCTTTGAAGGCCCCTTCCAACCCAAACCATTCTATGATTCTATGATTCCTGGAGCAAGCACAACAACCTTGAGGAGTAAAGCACACCATAGTTTGTCATGTGGTGTTCCTTGGCTCAGGAGCATCAAGTTGGCCTACCTTTTTGGTCTTGGTTTGGTTTTCTTCTTTGAGCCTGCAGCTGGAAGAGCAGTCAGGTTCTGGGGGGCATCTCTCAGACCAAAGCTCTTGGCCACATGACCCAGGTGGAGAGATTTGATGTGGAAGATGTGCTTGAGGTTCCTGGTATAGGTGGTATAGGCACAAAGGAAAGACTGCATTGCTGAGGGGGAAAAAAAAAAAAAAGTCAATTCTGTTTACTACTGCATTTTTTTATATATATATACTTAAAGATTCAGCTGTTCCAGCTGGAAGGACATTGGTCTTGTCCTTTGGGACACCTTCTGGTCAGCAGCTGGTAGAAAAGGTTGGCATGTTAAAAATCTGTGAAGGTTGTATAGTACAAGTACAATCCCAAAAGGAGAAGGTAGGTGGTGGAGAAGCTTTAGGAACTGAAACAAAGCTACATGAAGTTGCATTAGGTTTGCCTCTTGCAAGGATGCCCTTTCTGCCAGAAAGGGTGATGTTTGTAGCACATCTCACAAGAAGAGTCATTGACATCAAATGGTAGCAGATAAGGGGAGAGAGGGAACAGAGATACAGGGATGAACAGAGGGAAAGAGAAGCATGGAGATGGCATAGGAAGACTCCTCCGGTATTACAGTCCCAGTAGTCCATGCATTTTTCACCAGTTACTAGCTAGTCCCTTATAAATATCTGAGAGCCAGATGGATTTCCTGACTCATCATCACACTGAGAACAGAGCTCACCTTCTCAAAAGGGAAAAATAATAGAAATGTGTGCAAATTTCCCTTCACATCTTTATATTCCTGTAATGCCCTTCCCTCAGGGCTCATTGCTCTAAAGACGATCATCCACTAATATGAACACTACCACTGCTCTTCCATGTACCTGTAACATTAACTACACCCAGGTTGTCCTCTCTGCTATGGGGAATACAGGGACTTTTAGAAAGAAAACTCTACAGCTCAGAAAATGCCTCCCTTCAATCCCCTGCTGCTCCTCTGCTTGCTAAACCTCCTGTATCCCCCCAGCCCTCACTCCAACCACCACCTACATCTTTCCCTCCCTCTCCACCCCTGACAGCAGCAAGCTCTAAACTCTAACCTCTCCTGCCCTTGCCTGTTGAGCCACTGGACCAGCAAGTTTGCCCACAGCTTATGTCTAATCTCTTGGCAGCAGCCAGAGATTGGAGTTTATGAACAGTAATAAAAATGTCATTTTAGCAGATCAGCTCCTGGAAGGACCCAGGGAATCCATCAAAGCTCTGTTTACTGAGTAAAGCGAACTCCTTTTCCCAATCGATGAGAAGAAAAGATTGAGTTTTTTGCACCTTCTTCCCAATTTCACAACGCTACTCTTATCGAGGCATCTGAGCATCAAGAGACCTGTGTTTTCCCCAAAAGATAATGCTAAATTCCAAATACCCCATTTGGGTGTCTCATTTGAAGCTCATCCTTCTGAGGGCTTACAAACCATCTCAAATACTCTCAAAAACCCTATTCTGCTGCTTTTTTTCATAAAGTTATTGGTCAAATTCACCTGCTATGAGAAGGTGTAATTCTTCAAAGGGAAGAATATGAACTTGCTCCTGCTCCGAATTTGGTCCCGTTGGAGCCAATATAGCTGTCTTTCTCACAGCATTTGAAATGGTTGATACTAAAGATCCTGTTATTATGAAGGTTGAGCTCACCTCCCACAGTTCTCCAGATAGGAGAGGCTGCTGGTACTAACTCCCCAGATCAGAGTTAGAGAATCAAAGTGTCAAAGACACCCCTCTTCCCAAAGTCCTGCCAGACAACTGTCAGATTCAGTCCCAAGCTGAGCATGCAAACCAGGGAGAGCTGCAAAACACTAACCCAAAGCTGAACTAACAGCCTTGCCGTACCAGCAGGTCGAAACCACAGCTCATGCAACTGTTTTACCTCTCAGGAGCTCAGAGCTGCTAATGTTCATTACAGCACCCATGAGATTTAAATGAAGACCTTTGTGAGTGTGACTCTTTTTTAAATCTTTACTATCAGGTCTTTAAACCTCTCAGTGTTGCCAGAGCCATGTTTTCCAGATTTTATGTGCAATTACAGTGGCCAGATATTAAAAGCTTTTTTTTTTTTTCCAAAGTTGAAATTTTTTTATAATTTTGTGATCAAAGAAAGCGAGCTTTATGAAAACAACTAAAAAAGGACTGATAACAGTGCTGGTCAGGCCATAATTCACATAAAAGGTACCTCATCTTAACACCACAGAAGCAAACTGCCTGAGCTGTTACAGTTTTTGCAAGACCAACAAGAGTCTAAGGCAATGTATACTAGTCCGGGATGGGATTCAGACTTGTACTCATGTAAGAGAGTGGATTTAGATTGGTTCTTTGCACCTGTGCATCCCCACTTTTCTATAGGAAATGCTAGTGTGGAAAGTCAAAGGAAAAAAACAGAGCGCTACATATGATGGAGATTAGGTAAGTTGGTTTGTTGGTTTTTTTTGTTTTTTTTTTTAAACAGGGGACAAGAGGGTAATGAGATATGAAAGTGAGACAGGTGACATAACCTGTTCACCATGCTCTCAGCTGGCAGCCAGTTCCCAGTGCTGGCCCCAGAGCACAGCCTCAGCCGCATGGCTGGATAAACCAGTGGAGGCATTTTGCCAATGTACAGAGCATGTGGGAACGGGAAGGAAGAACACACCAAAACCGCCATGGATTCAAGCATTGTGCCACAGCAGTGGGCTCCTGTAACTCTGCTGACCCTCTCAACACATGAGCTGAGGACAGGAAGAATGAGGCAAAATGCTCAACTATTGGCTATAAAATGGGGAGACACACAGGAGAAAAGCAGGGTTTGCTTCCTCACACTTTCTGTAACCCCAGTGGCACGAAGGATCAGAGTCTCCTGAGCTCCGTCTGTCCCCACAGTTCCAAAACAGAGTACTTATCACCATGCAACCCTTTGGATGAGAGTCCTCCATTTCCCAAAAGGGGCTCCACATTTCATGAGATTCATCTTTCAGGTAGCAGGGCCCAGCCATACCCCTCCTCCCACCCATCTCACTGCTGATCAGTCAATCAAGTTTGAAGGGCAGCACCTTCACTGAACCATTTGATTTGAGTTTGGAAAACACGGGACCGAGAGGCAGAAGGGGTGGGCAGGGAGCCACTCGCCTTTTGAAAGCAGGCTGCAGTGAAAACACTGCTTATTAACATTGACTAGGTCAGAAAATGGGGAAAAAGAGAAAAAGAGAGAGAAACAAATGCATCTCTGGCACAGTTTCCAATTGATTGTCTGCCATGAAAGCAAAAGCCAGCTGCCATGTTAATTATTCATGATGCCTGGCGCAGAGGGGAGGAAGAGGGGGCTTATGGAAGCCACTCAGCAGTGGAAAATTTGCATATGTAGATAGCAGAGTAGGAAAAAGAGGTGGAGTGTTCCTGTACAAGATAAATGGGATGAACAACACTTCAGCATTTCCTGATATATCTTCTGTACTTCTTGTCTGTGGCTAAAAGTTATTAGTGCTGAGGTCAGCAACAAGTGTGCGTGGGGTGGGACGGGGTAGGGTATTTGTGTGCACACAGTGACACATGCTGTATAGATAGAATTTCTAAGTGTGGCTGGAGCCATTCAGTTATTCTCCCTGTCACAGTCATTTCAGGTTAGAAGTTCACATGGGGTATAAGGAATTCCAGGGGAGCTACAAGAAGCTAATTCATGCAGAATCAAGGATTTGATGATATTAGTTACATGCTTTGAGATTGTGGACTTAAAAGTGCAGCTATAAAAGTAATTACACCAGTCAAGTAGCACAACACACCTGGAAATGGGTGCAAGCAAGCCACTTGTATAGCAAGCCTCTAACACTTTCGCTGTAGGAGAAAGGTATTTTGAAACCCTGAGGAAAAAAAAAAAAAAAAAATCAGCACTGCAACTGTCAGGGGGGTGGTGAGAATCAGTACAGTGACGTGCAGTGGCAGGGGGTAGAGGAGAGTGAAACAGTAGGATTTCAAATACCTCACCCATCAATATGGCCATGCATCATTAAAAGCATGTAGAATAATGTTAGATAAGCAGGTTATTATAGTAGGAGCTCTAGTTGTTCTATGTCATCACCTAACAAGTTTGTAGAACATTCAGAAAAGAACAGCACCTTTGACCTCTTGAACAATCACTTCTCATGATTCCAAACAATTTTAATGCTGAACTTAACTTCTATCTTGAGAACAGCCTTCCCTTATCCAGTTTCTGTGATGACACTGTACAGCTCAAAGGCCAATTTCCCCATTTGGTTTTGGACCCCTTAGCATGTGACTTATGTAAGTTTAGCACATATGGTACACCTGTACGCACATGCATACAGCAGGTATATATAGCAGTAAACAGAAATGATGTAGACCATTAAAATTCATCTAATCAGGCTCCCTTCATCCAAACCTAACTGGAAACGCTGCAGAACTGAAATCAACAGGAATTCCACGCAAGCTTAGACAGCAGGATTTGACTCAGATCAAAGTGACAAATGAAGTGAAAAAGAAAACAATCAGGAAGGGAGACATGTGGGAAGAGGAGACTCAAAAAAAGGGGAAAGGCTCTAGTCCTATATATCGTGAACAAGAGTGGTTTAGTCTCTTGCATTTTGTGGACTTGTCTCAATATTTAATAACCAAATTCCAAGTAATTGTCAAGGACCTTTGGGGCCTGACTTCCCACATTCCCTTTACAACAGCTGTTCAGTTTCCAGGTGCACCCAGATCAGCCTTACTGGGCAACAGAACAGTACATAGAAGAGGGGTGCCTACATTGCACCACCTTTTTGGCTCCTCTCAGGAGACTGCTTAGTGTTTCTTTTCCTACCACATCCCTGGCAAGTTTTTAGTCTTTCCCCCAAATCCACCTTCCTCTGGATTTTCCAAACTGAGAAGCAGAAGGGAAGAGTTTATTGTACTGCTCAGTGACAAATGCTGTGCATTCTGCTTGGCAAAGATGGGAGATCAAATCCCAGATTTGCACCTCACTACAATTATTGTTAAATCCACCCCAGTTTTTCCTCTTCCTGCTTTTTTGAGTAGTTGCCCTCTCTTTCATTTTTCTCCCATCCCACACAACAACCTCCAGACTAAGATCCTTGCCTGTTAAGAGTTGCTCCCAAGGCATCCTGTCTTACAGGCTTCAAATTCATCCCTGGTGTAAACTGAAAGCATCTAATGGGTACTGCACCAGGACGTGGTTAAGCAGGTCACCCATGACCTTCCCAGCATAAGACGCATAATCTATTCGCTCATGTGATTGGGTCAGAGCCCTTGGATGTGAATCCTATTGAAAGCCAAGATTAAACCTCATTTGCACGTAATATGGGAATGCAAGACATTAACATTTAATATCATCACAAAGCCTTCTGGGCCCATCTCAACCCCCTACAGAGCCCAATGGCCCCAAAATGTTTCTTCCAGGCCTTTTCCCTGAAGCTCTCCCCCAGAAGAAAACCTTGGCAGCTTACGCGAACCCTTCTGGAATAAACTGAAAAGAAATGCACTGACCTTTCTTTGCCCACTGGACAGTCCCCTCGCTGGAGTGAACGTAATTTTCAAATTTTGTCTGCAAGACTGTGGCCCGCTCCCGGACTTCCTGAGGGTCCGTGCCACAGGATTTCTACAAGGGCGGTGGGAGGATTAGAGGAAAGAGAGAATTTGAGTCAGGAATAATGAAGCAGTTTACAATAGATTTAATAACAGTAAAATCACACAGTAACCACCCAGGGGCCAACAAAGGTAATCCTCTCAATATTACTAGAGAAAAAAAAAAATATAGATAAAGATGTTAAAGTCAAAGCAGCAAGTGAGCGCTGTGTGGTGAGGAGAGCAAATCAGTTTTAATTCTGTGTTTTCTAACATCTATCACATATCTTTTTCCCTCACCCTTTTTTTTCTTTTCTTTTCTTTCCCTCCTCCCCCCTCTGTGTCCAATTCAACAGGCCAGATACCACTGCTTGTCTCCATTGGAGTTATTTGGAATAATTCCCCCAGACTCTGTGCTAACAGTTTTAGACTGGTGTTGCAAGTTCCCCTGTACAGTTCCCCAAAACACCTGGCCTGTTCTTGGCAGTCATGGGGCAGGAGATCTACATTCACCCCCAAGCTCCAGAGAATGGACCAAATTCAGTACCTGTGAACAAAGCCAACTAAATGAACTTCTCACTGTTGATGCCTACATGAAGTTTTCTCACTGTCAACAAGTTATACTTAACTGGAACTGCCATCACGTGGTTCCTCTAGAATAAGACAAGTTCCTTGCACCAAAGGCATGACAGAAGAAACTTCCTCAGACCAAAAGGGCAATTTTGCATGTGCTCAAGCTTCCCCAGAATCAGACTGTAGGATGCAGTTCAGGAAATAGAAAACAAACACTCCTGGGAGCAAGCTGTTGCTGGGAGGAGAAGAGAGGCTGTCTCTCCTTCTAAAGTACCCAGGCAGAGAAAGGAAATGTGGACAAGAAAACAAGAGAATTTTTGATGGAAAGTTGACAGCAAAGTGCAAAGCCAAGCATCCATGGATGTGAACCTCTCCCAAGAAGGGACTACAGTTCTCAAAAGCTACTCAGACAGGAACCAGCATCCAAGTCCAAGTGCCAGATCCAAGGCAGTAACTTGATACTGGTCAAGCCCCTCATCTGACCAGGGCTGACTGAAAACAAACATCCAGCTCCCATGATTCTGTACTAGGCCTGTGCCAAGGCAACAATCCTGTTGTTCTTCCCCGGTAGATTTGCATGCTAATGCTGCAAAACCCTCCCTCCCTCGCAGCTGCGAGCACCACCTCTGCACTGCTGCCAGTCCAGGGGAGCCATACCACACTGACACTGCGAACCTCAGTGATCATGGAAGGCAGGCAATGCTGCTGGCACCCTACACAAAATGTTTTGCTGACCCAGATCTGCCACTCTATAACCTAACAGCAAATCTGCCCAGAGACAGACCTCGAATGTAGTCTGAATTCCCTGCACAGTGCCCTCTTTTGAACTCAGGATCCCACAGCTTCCAGCCACTGGGTTATTCTTCAAGGAAGCAAACACACATGGGGACCAGAGTTCCTGCTCACTCACTACCTGGACTAACTGTCCATCCACATTTCCAAAGGTAACAGTGGGTATTTTACAGCTACATGAAGAGTCTCCCAGATTTCTGGTCTCTCTGCTGTCTGCCTCCCAATCCACTCAAGAAAGACTAAAAACACAGCTTGTTTCACCGACGCCTTTTAGTTTGACTTGGCGTGTGTCTATTAATCAGTTGAGACAGTCTGCAGTCGAGGGGCCTCTGTAAAGGTTTAATAAACTACAAGTGGTGCTGCCTCCCCAAAGTGGACACTCATTGCTGTGACTAACAAGTTTCCATTGACGTGAAACATAAAACTTTCTTGGCCTGCCTGCTCCTCCTAGCCCCCATCACTTTTCTTTTGTTAAGCCTCCTGGCAGCACAAAGTGTCACCTTCCCAGCGTTTTTTAATATGAATGTGAAATTAGTGAGGCTTGCCCTTTCCCCTGGCGGACAGAATCCTCTGTTATTAAAAAGTAAAGCACTTTAATAATGAAAACTTTTTCTCTTTTTCCTGTGTTTTAACTGTTTAAAATTAATGAGAAGGGCATAACGGTTGTCAAAGCGATATTGAAAGCCGGGTAGCCAGGACCGAATAAGCACGAAAATCCCTCCAGAGTGTTAAATAAACAGTGCTTCAGCCCCCTCTGAATCCCTCTGTTGGTTATTGTATACATTCTGTAACAGCACTCAGAATAGATCTGAGCACCGGGGAGGCAGAAAGGTTTCAGAATTCCAATAAAGGCCTCAAATTAAAGACAGCCTGGTGCGAATTCCAGGAGAAAATTAAAGAGACCTCAAGCTTAAGTGACAGGTGACTTGCTTCTGTGTCACAACTGTCAGGGGATTTAGTGATAATATGGCAATATATTACAAAGGACTTTTCTTATTCCCCCCTTTAGGTTTCAAAATGAGGCATCTCTTCTTCCTGGTGCTGGGGGGGGGGGGGGGGGGGGGGGGGGCAGAAAAAAATGAGGGATAAAAAACCTGGGTGCATAATTTCCAAAGTGTGAGGTCAGTCCAAGAGAAATAAATGTAAAAAAGCAAATGGCAGGAAACATAATGTACTCTGAAAACAGCTTCTCCCCTCCTCCCATCTCTACCTTGTCTTTTATCCCCTTCAGCCCCTTGAGACAGATCTCATTTTAAAATTGCCCCCTAATGGGCATGAAAAAAAATCTGTGTTTGATTCCTGCCTTCCAGGGAGGTTCATCTAAAAAAAAAAAAAAAAAATATATATATACACACACAATAATAATAAAAAAGTAAATCTAAATTTAAAACTGACTCAGAGCCAAACTGTGAAAATAGAATGTGCACACTATGTGAGTGTCTGGACAGATCAAATAAAATAGTGCTACTGGAAGTGCACTGGAAGCCATCCTGTATGCTTTACTCACACAAGCAAGCTTTAATCCTGCTCGTATCCTGGTTCGGGTGAACAGGACAATTAATTTGAGA
Source organism: Haliaeetus leucocephalus (assembly GCF_000737465.1). NCBI lineage: Eukaryota > Metazoa > Chordata > Aves > Accipitriformes > Accipitridae > Haliaeetus > Haliaeetus leucocephalus. Next base: position 4,120,866 of record NW_010972742.1, on the reverse strand, counting down.
CCTTACACATTTTTCCAAGACCCAAAACATGAAAGCCTACTCCAGAGGTTTGCTTGATCTACTCTCCATCTAGATGAATTTGTTACATCTGTTAAGTAAGAAGCATTATTACCCTTACAGAGAATAGCAGGATAGGAGAACTTTTTCTACCTTGTGTTTGCTTAAAGCCTATTCTTGCAGATCGCTAACAACTAGCATAATGACTGTGATCAATAACAATATCTATAAGCTAAAAGAAGAAATGGGCCTGGATGCAATGTTATTTAACTGGTTTGAGACATCAGGGTACTCCCACAAACACCAACTACACCAGGAAAAGACATACTTATGTCTTTCAGAAGAAGAAAACTTACGATTATAAAGACTGCAGCTTTTAGGTTTGAGAGGTTGGGAATAAGTACTGAAAGCTTCTGATTTCATTAAGAGAATATGTTTAATGGGAGAAGGAATTGAAACACCATAAAGCTAGACAGAGGTAGAAAAGTTCTTTCCTAAAACAGTAAAAAAAAAAAAAAAAAAAAAAAAAAAGACAGGAAAAAAAGCACCAAAAAGCCACGCTGTAACATCTCCCACTTCCATTAGACTTCAAAACAAAATGAAGGATTTTGTTTTAATAACAACTTTTTACTAACCTCCACACACCTTCTCTAGAACTCACCAAGTCCCCCTGCCCCCCTCCATAAAAGTTGAAAGACCAAATTTATTCTCTTTGTAGGCAGGTGAACATTCACACACCCAGACATAGCCACATATATATTTTATATACCTAAATATAAAATATACATTTTACAGGCACTTCAGCTTGCTCCCTGGCTGCACACAGAAGCCCAAAAAATACATGTTCCAATGTGGTACTTATAATGGACTTCAGTTGAGGCAATGAGAACCGAAGAGCATTATAATGAGGTTCCTGTGTGCACGACTATAATATATACATGACTCAATGCATGAAGAGCTGATGAGCAAAGCTAACACTCTCCAATGGCAACATCACAAACGGATCAGGTTCAGCTCCTCCTAACAAGACCTCAATCACACTCTGTCCTATACAATGTCCCATTGCATTCCCAGCCTATCGTACTGTCTTTATGGCAAACTTACAGAATTTAAGAGAGATTAACCCTCCTGATAACTTGGAAACATGCCCCTGCAGCTTCTGAGAAAGCAATGCAGACCACTTACAGAGCCTCTGATGGCAATAAAATACAAAGCTAACAAACAGAATGAATCCTTGACTGCATTTAATATATTTTTCAAGTAATTCCTGAAGAAGCCTATTTGATATTGACAGAACTACGGTAATTTTCATCTCCATTAAATGATACAGATTTTTTTTTTCCATAAAGAGAAACTCTATTTCTCAGTCCCAATCCTTTCAGTTTCTGAGTCACACAAAAATAGGTTATTCTGTATTTATAAGTTCCTGCAGCAGAATCAGACCATCCTACAGCCAGAGTGGATATATCTCAGCTCCAGTGAAGTCAACAGCAAAATCCCATTCACTTTGATGGCAGAGGGAAAAGAGGAATTCAATCCCACCTCTGACTGCAAGCGAAAGGAACCAGCTCCTTCCGTACATGTACTTGTGTATAGCACCTGGCATGGCAGGGCAAGCCCAGGCATCGCTGCTGAGCAAAAACCAGAGTAATAGCTACTTTCAAATATGGTTTGGTTTTATATGTTGTTTGAAGGAAAGGGAGAAAGACAAAAGAAGAGTATTTAGAATATTCTGTGCTTAGATGTGTAGAGTATTTTACAGTTTGAAAGCATGGTAGAAATACCAATTTGATCAGTCCTGGTAGCAAACAGACTTGTTAGCTTTTTATTGCTGTTCCAAAGGCAAGGATACAAAGACACTGAGATGTTTAGGTGAGAATTTTCCAAATGGATCAACGATTTTTGAACCTATGCAAGCACTGGGCTCTGACATTTAACAACATTCAGCAGGCATTTTCTCCTGCCACTTTTCAAAAGCCAAATGATAATTTCCTAGAAAGAACACATTCTCTTTTTTTCCCCCCACTTTCCATGAAATAACATTTGTTCTCAAGCCCAGAACAGGTAATATTCTGTCTCATGTCAGCAACAAATTTGAAGTGCAATTTCCGCATAAATGTAATTGTTGAAAAACTCTCCAAAGAACACAAAGTTACCTGCCTATAAGCATATTCAGGAAAAAAGGAAAATATTTATACACAGAAGAACTATTTAAGATAATTTCTGCATTAATAAAGTACAGCTAAACTTTTACATATTTGTTGAATGAATTAAGAGGTCATATCCTAGGCATGTTACAGACATTTAAAATATAGGCATTACAGGCTGATTTCAGTGAAAAACTGCAGTAGTGGGAAAGAGCTTTAAATAGAGCTGTATCTCAGATGAGCCACAGATCTGGCTTTCTGCAAAATATAGGGCACGTAGGAAAACTGAACATCTTTCAAAAGCATGTTTACCAAGAACACCACAGTTCATAACAGTCATCTGCAGGAAACAAGAAGGCTCATACATGGTATAACAGAAAGAACGAGCAGGCAAAACAGCAACAACAGAAAAAAAGAGCATGCTGCATCATGCTTGACACATTCTTGACTTCCATTCAAAATGAGGGTTCTTGGAGGATTTAATTTGCCAGAATGCAGAAATGCCTGAGACATCAATTGCAAATGACTGAATTCTGTGAATTAGCAACTTGAAGGCAGACCCAAAGCCTGCCGAAGTCAATGAAAAGATGCCCGCCAACCCAGTGAGCTTTGTTTTAGGCTTCAAGTAAATACAGATAATAAAAAAACCCCTATATAACACATCACCAAATTCCCTTATTACTTCAGAGAAGTTTTGTGTCATTTGTGATCTCCAACAGTATTTTAGTGTGGAAAAGCCAAGAGAAACAGAAACATTGTGTGGGGGAAACCCAAAGCTTTTGCAGCCAGAAACCTTCACTGTCTGTTACAAAAATATTTGCTGTAGAGTTAGAAGCAACTGCTTTTTGGGGACAACAGTTTAAAGATTGGACAACTGTGATATAAGGCAGTTCTATAATTATTTGCACTTCTGGACGTCATGGATATACCAAACCTTGTATTGTAAAGATAGAAGATAAGGGAGGAATGCTTGTGATGTTTAACGGGTAAATGAAAATTGGAGCAATTCCAAATCAGCAGAATAACTCACCTTTCTTCCTGGTCTGTGCAACTTGAAGCGATCATCTTTCATCAGGCTGGATAATACCTTCTCCATCTTTATCTCTGAAATGCTGAAGCAACAAAGACAAAAAGTTACCATTTCTCCTACTTTTCAAATATAGCACTTAACAAGCCACAGGCTGATAACAGATAGCAAAAAGATTGAGATTTACACATTCAACTTAAGAATTTATCCCTGAAATACGTGAGGTCTTACCCCAGACACTCACTTAGCCACCCTAAAAGTGTAACTACTGTAAAATCTCAACCCCAGCTAGACTGGTGCTTTCACTGGAACAGACACAATTTTACCCATACTCTTGTGCTGTTACAAGTCACCAACACACACTCCAATTCTAACAGAGCATCAAAATAACTGAAAGTCTCCTTGGTTCTTAACCAGAGTAACTGATTAAAGAAAAAATTTAAGCCTTTAATTGTATTTCTGTTGTTTTCGTAATTTTTCTTTCCTTGCATTGACTGAGAAGCACCAAGACAATTGGGAACCATTTGGTTACATTTTCCACTAAAAGAAACTCAAAACAGAGCTGAAGCAGCTCCTAACATTAATACTTTTTTAGATTTGCTTTATAACTATAAACAGTAAGATCTGTAACCTCCACTTTGAACCCAGAGGGTGTCAAACATTTTATTGTACATTAGACACCATGGGCAGGGAGCAGAAGGTGCCTGCATTCAGTTGCTTGTGCAAGTGTGAGAAAGAGACTAAGACATACACATACAGGCTGGAAAGATGTGCTCCACTTACTTTGCTACTTCTGCATCTTGTCTCCCCCAATTTACCTTCCAGATTCTCTGGAATCAGAGACATTGCTCAACCCTCATTCAAAGGAACAAGTGCTTTGATGTTTACACGCATTTGCTTCTACCCATGTTAGGCAACCATGCTCCCAAAACTGAAGAGCTAAAGCTAAAGCTGTGTAAAGACACAGCTCCTTCCTCTCATAGTGGCTCAAGCTCAGAGGGTAACAACAGGATCCCAAGGAACTCCTCCTATCAAGCCAACTGTCCCACAGCTTCCCTCCCTCTGGTCACATCATCGCACTTTCCCACAAGATCTTACACCATTCCAACTTCTTGCTACATAGCTTGGGTCAAAGCTCAGAGTCATACTTCCTGACAGACACACTCACCCTCCAATTCATTTATAGCTCCAAAAGCCACCTCTGACACCAAACACACAGTTTGATTTCCTTCCCCATTCTGAGAACTCACCTTCCCTCTCATTTGAAGTGTAAAGCCAAACCTGACCCATTAGGGACCCCATAGCATTTTTTTTAAATACAGGAGGCTCAGTCAGCTGTCCTAGCCAGGTTTCACACTGGGCATTTATTTTCATTCTGTCGACTCACATTCCTCCTGTAGATTCAACCAGATGATTTATTCCCCAGTCTTGCTTGCAAGACACTGCTGGGTACTGTTATGGCCCAGATACTGGAAATGCTTACAAACCTGCTTCATTTTAAAGTGACTGGTCCTACTTAGAGATGCATTTACAGGAGACTAGAAATTCTTTGTCCTCTTTAACACTGTCTTGTGGGGCATACGCACACCAGGTGACAATACAGGAACAGCTGTGCAGCTCCAGGCCATTAATATTACAGCTGCATCCAAACTGGGTCCCATTTCCAAGGGAATTACTCAGATGATAAAAGCTGAAGTTTGTGGGCCCAAATTTTCAGCAACGGGCAAAGGTCATCTCTAGGAAAGAGATTCTTCTCCTTTTTATACCAGAATAAATACCATAAATACTGCATGGAAGCCAAGGAGTTCATTTGGGGTTACATCAGTCTAAGGAAGAGAGAAATCTTGGGGGTCCAACAGTTCTCAGACTCCTGAATCTCAGATGGTCAGAAAGATGTATGCGGTTTCTGAAAGGAAGCATTGCTGGTATTCTTCAATTTGTAAAGTACAGAAAGAAATTACAACAATAAGGATATCCTCTTTCTTTTCACTCAAAGATCTTTAAACACCTGGCTAGGAGGAATGGACGAGTCTTTGCCACACTGTGTAACAGGATACTGTGATCCTCGCCTGTTCCCCAGTCCTTCCCAGTTAAAGCAACAAATACCTTTACTTTTGCAATCTGTCTTTTCAGCCTCAGCCAGCTCACTACCACAACATAAGGAAAGGAAAGGAAAAGAGATTGTCCAGAGAAATAGCCATCCAGCCTGGAAGGTACAGGCCAGTGTGGCCATAAGATATCCTATATGGGAGACAAGCCCCACTGCTGTGCAGCTGGGACTCACGATGTAGCAGATTCCTCCACAGAGGATGCAGAGAAAGGCGGGGGAGCGATGGGGGAGAAAGGGAAATGGAGCATAAAAAAAAAACAACCGAGGATTTCTCTGTTTGGTTTTGAAAAGTATAATAGTAAATTAAAACATAAATGGCAACCACTTAAGCAAAGAGAAAAGTATACCTCCCCATCCCCCCCAAAGGTTGCTTTGACACCACTATGAATGAAAACGTCAAACCTTTGACATTGATTTGTCTGAGATGTCACCCCCTCTCCGATCCTCCTCTTGCCTGGCGTGCTGCCAGCTCGCAGCCTAACAGATATGTGAACTTGGTTCACAGCAGGGAGCATCATGTGAGGGGAGCAGGGGAGGGGGGCAAGCACAACCGTACAGAAAGGAAAGAAATGACTCGTGCCTTCACGGTGATGCGTTTTCCTTTATAAATTAGTTAGGCTGCCGTTAGGAGATAAAGAAATTATCTGATAGCTGTCGAGGCAGGCGCTGCTAGATTGCAGTTGAAGGAACTAAAAGAGACGTAAGGGGGGGGGGGGGGAAGGTGAACCTCACTGACTTTCTTCTGCCTCTTGCCTCCTCCCTTTGAAGGAAAATCTGCTAGTTACGCTTAGAGCCAAGACAGAACATTTTGGAGTCTAACCTTTAAGAAAAAAAAAAGGAAAAAAGAAAAAAAGAAATGTACAGAAAAACATGAGTGTGCATGTGCATGCACATATGCATTTACAGTTAGATAAAGGAACCACAACTTCAAGCCACACAAAGACCAAAAAGAAAGTTGCAGAGAGACATGCAGCTTTCTTGAGCCCCAATGGGAACTACTGATCTCAGCAGAGCCAAAGTGAGATCGTTTTGGCAAAGGCTAACACTGCTTTTCCACAGTGGAAGCCAAGGAGAGGCTTCAGGTACCAGTGAAAATTAATTGCGAGCGATTTCCAATTTCAAAGGCAGTCATCCCTAATTCCAAAGTGGATTTTCATCCAGGAACAAAGCCACGTCTGCTCTCATTACTTCCGACTCTCAACATTTCTGGACTTACTCCCATGCATGCTGGGGTGGGTGGAGGGGCTTAAGAAAAAACTCCGGGTCAGATCCTCATCTACTGTAAATCACCATGGCACTGCTCATTTACACCAGCTGAAGGCTGCAGGGACCCATCTCATGCTTTGTCTTCTTAGAAATACATATTTTATGAAGTATTTACATTTCAATAAACCCAGCGGGAATTTCATTTAAAAAAGAAAAAACAAATTAAAAAAATCCACAACACACACTTATCCTCAACAAAAACCAAGAGATTTAAAAATTAAGCAAAGAATAAAAAAATGCAAACTCCAGTAACTTGTGCAGTCCAAGTCAAAAGCTACAAAGACTTGGGGTAGAGAAACAAAAATTATCAGTGCTTAAGAGGATCGGTGACAGTCCAACACATGCTGTCTTTCGCCCTTGCACTGAATTAAATTGTCAGGATTATCACCATAATGCTCTGTTTATGAAGGGTAACGGCAATTTGTGCTGATGGCACTTGCTGCCTTTAGCTTCAAGCTGCCTTCCTGCATCTTCTCTGTAATTCATCAGCTCTCTTTTCTATCCCGTTGCCCCTTCTCACACCATGCGCTACTATGTAGGAAAAGCGGAGGACACATGACTGCAAACAGGCCTAATCACCCACCCATGCCAATTAGACACTCATTTTCTTCCATCTGAAGACGGGGGTCAAGGAAGGCAAATTACACTCCTTTTTTGGCAAGTCCCTTATCTGCAGGGCAGCCCATTTTATGAAGAACATAAAACAAACAAACAAGAAAAGACAATCCCCAGAGTTGTTTGGCTCTACTGATTTGAGAAGTGAAGAAAAAAAAATTATTCACATAAACCTCCCTCTGCTTGTTCAGCACAGTCTTCTACAGATTCCTGAAGAACACAGCTAGCTCAACAACAGGTCTCCTTAGCAGATATAATTACCAGTGTGAGTGACACTGCTCCTTAAACTTGTTAAAAAACAACAAAATCGGATAAAAGCATTAACATTTAAAATAAAAAAAGGAGGGAAATTTCCCTCTCCTTCTCCAACACTTCCAAAATATTAGAAAAACAGAACTTTCCACTTGGAGTTAAAAATTCACAATTATGTGGGATTTCACCTTTAAATGTCACTGCTGTTTGTTACATGAAAAAAACCCCTGTCAGCTTAGCCCTCCATGTCTTGCTGGTGTCTGCTTAATAGATAGTTACCTGGGATGATGGATGGCTCTTTGTTAGACCACTAAATGGCTCACAGCCTAGAATAAGCCTGTATTTACTGCCAACATTTGTTTGTTTCAAGGATGCAAAACCAATTCGACTCCAAGCAGCTCCACCCGACATAAACACAAGAAATAAAAGAGAACTAATTTGTGCATGAGTTTACAGGGCTCTATCAACACTAGTACAACACTAAAGGGACTCTACTCGGCTGATGTTCTGAAACGCCGAGAGACAGAAGTGCAGGGAGCAAGGGGAGTCACATATATCCAGCTGACTGTTGAGGAGCCTTGAGACTCGATAGCACTCCTGACTAGCAATGCTGAGCAGTGAGTTGTGGTTTTTCTTCACAAAAGGACCATTGCGCAAGCGGAGCTGGACTAAAATCTCATCATGTGTCAGCCATCAGGTAGCCAACTGCACAGTGGGCTGGTCCTTACCCAGCCTGGCTTGCTCTCACTGTCTACTCCCAAGTCTGAGCTGGAGCCGGCATAAGAGAAGCTCTCTCAGCTAGCCTGGAAGCACCCCCCACTTTTGGTCAGCACAGTCCACCCTCCTTATTGCCTTCCAGGACCATACTGGGCGCTCACCACTTACAAAAGCCTCTACTATTCCTGTCACAAACCACTTACACAACACATCTTGGCGAATTACTTGCCAGATATGACCCACAGCTCCCTAGCTATTTCTCTGCCGGATCTCTCCTGAAGAGAAAGCACAATCTCTGACAATATGGTGCTATGCAGGCAGATGGCCAGTTAGCGTTTGACAGGCTCATTTGACTTGTGATCTCCACATAGCCACGTTTTGAACCCAGGGCTAGAGAGAACAACAGAGTGCAAAGGATCTCCGACTATCGTCTCCTCTCTGCCCCTCACCACACACACTCACTCATGCACAATCTGTCAAGCTGATGATTTTCACACACTTTCCTTTTCTCCTTTTGCTAGTCTGGGGCTGTTCCTGGATCACAAGAATTAATAAATTCTTATTAAAACCTGCACGAGACACAGTCCCGCTGAAAGTGCCATGGAAGGTTAATTAGCAAGGATGAGCTGAAACTTTTGTTCGTGTTTCTGACTCACTTAATCTTGTGAGAAGCCAGCAAGCTGACATATTCTGCCTCCGAAGGCGCCAGGACAAGCAGGCTGTTCCCGTGACAGCCAATGCGAGCCGTCCTCCCGATCCGGTGGATGTATTCCGCAGGTGAAGCCGGAGCGTTATACTTCAAAAAGGGAACATGAGAAGGGAAAGGAGGAATTAACAGAACACAGCATGTTAATTATAAACGAGACACTCAGCCCGCTCATCTGAAACAAAAGGGATCTTAGCAAAACCCACATGCTGTACCTCCCTCGGAATTGGCCTGTTTATAAAGAGCCCATCGGGCTCATCCCTGTAACCATCACTCAGCCACCTCAGCCACAGCAGTTTTTTGACATGTGAATGTGACACATTGGCCAACTTTCAGATAATAGGACAGTTTCCCCATCTCAGTGTCTCTCTTTGCCTTTTACATTTTATTTCTATACAGGCACGTCAGGAACCTGTTTGCTTCCCTTAAAATAAAAAACAAAACAAAAAAAGACCCATAAACCCCAGCCCCCAGGAGTGCCCATCCAGAACAGGAAGCTGCCTGCTCTGCATTTGGGAGAAAAGCCATAAAATAAAAGACGACAGGTTCAAATTCAGAGTTGGGCTAAATTGCTTTGTTTCAATTAAAGCAAATCATAGCTGGTTACTGGATAGAAGAAATCTAAGAGAGATGAGGGAGTAAGTGCTTTCGGCAGCCTATGATACAGGTAGCGATTGCCTGCCCGTGTAACAATTATCAGGCACTACGAAAATGTTGCTTAAAGCCCCCCCAAATATAGCGGTGCCTCTCATTTACTTCACTGGAAATCAAAACTGCCCTGCCATTTGCAAGATCTGATAAAGGGTGACATATTTCCCTCCCTTTAACCTCCCCCTATTCTTCCCCCCCCTCCTCTCTTTCCTGGAAAAATGAACATGCACAGAGATACTGCTCAGAAATGAGCCCTCAGCAGTTTAACTGGAAAAAAACCAACAACCAAAGCCCACTCTAGTGTTTATACCTGTGCCCTCTGGCAAAGTTTCTACTGGCTAGAGGTGTGAGTAAGATGCTGTGAGCAATCTAATTGCTCCCTGCAGGTCCTTGCTCTTGGACACAGCTCTCAGGACAGCTGAGATTTCGCCTTCTGGACACACAGAAGTCTCCCAGGGCTTTAGGTAATTTGCACTGCGTTCTAACACTGGCAACTATATCTTTGGTTAAATTATATTAATATACAGATCTGGGAATTAAAGACTTCACTTCCCCAGCCTTCTCCGACTAGCTAGCTGCTACAAAATCTTTCTTTTTTAAAACCACAAAATTAAAATCAAATTTGTTACCTGAAGGGATGAGGTAGAAATGAAAAAGCTTTGTTGAGGCTCTGTGCCCTGTTCTTTTTACCCAGATGTCACTTGATACACAAGAATCTCTGTATCACTTTTTCCTCAATTCAACTAACCTTTTTTTAATTATAAATCTTTTATAAAAATGAAATCTGCTTCATGCTCTCAGCTTCCTCTTTGAAATGACAGGCTGCTATTTTTAAGGTTCAATCCATCTCCCTTAGTTTCTTTTTTTTTTTTAAAACACAATATTTCTGTCAACAGCAATGCAGCAGTGTTGGGGGTTTTTTTGGGTTTGGGTTTTGGTTTTTTTTGTTCTTTTTTTTTCTCCAGGAAAATCTGAACTATGCAGTTCTACTGAAAGCTGAATGCTTACAGGTACCCAGCAAAGCCTCACTTGAAACATTCAGGTCATTGCACAGGCACTATGGGGCTACTCAATGTTTAACATTAGGATCCCACTTAAACTCCTCATGGAACTGCCTCCCCAGCAAGCTCAGAAAAATAGAAACACAGAACTGCAAGAGAGATGGCCAGTACTTCACAAGATTTGGCTTCCTTTGCAAGGAAATGGAGGGTGCTTCCTCCCAGCCAGTGGAATATTATTACACAGCTGATAACACTAGAGTTATTGAAGAGGAAAACAGACTGTCAAAACCAAAGCTACGGTAGCAATGCTGTATCCTAGCAAAACCTTGAGTCCCAGTCCTGCAGTCAGGAACATGTGGGTCTCCCACACCTGTAGGCATCAGCACAAAGACCAGCAAACTGCAGAGGGAAGGTCTGGACTGGAAAGGGTTTTCATCTGAGCAAGACTGCACTTCATACATACATACATACACAGCAAACCTACCTGTACAATCCATGTAACTTGAGGCAGGTCTAGTCCACGTGCTGCAACATCCTTTAAAATTAATACAGAAATTACTTTAGTAAAAATGCTTTGAAGATATCAGCAAAGTAAGAACTCTTCTGGGATGGCAATCATGCCAGGAAAAAAACCGGCTATGCAGGTAGGAATTTTATGTGCCTAGTTTTGGGAGAGATGGACTGGAGGTCAGAAATAACGTTGAGGGTTTAAAAAGCAAGGAATATTGTTAACAGAATAATACAATAAAAAACCATCCACTACTATGGCCCAAAGCCTGGAGGATATAAAAACACCTATTTCAAAAGAGTGGTGTTGAATTACAGCAGTCTGCTACAGTCCCTTTACAATATATCTGAAAGAATCAACTGTCTTAATGGTAGTGATACCTGTGGTTCTTCAGTTTGTTTCACTGATGAAAATGCGCATAGGCACCTACTGCCCCAACAGTGAGAGAGGCAGAATTAAATCTCTGGAAGGCAACACTATTTCTGAGCACACCTTTCTCCACAGCAAGCCTAAGAACTAAAACCAGGCTGCTTATGATGAAAAGGAAAATGGCCATAAAGCAAATGGTCAAGGATCCTAGGCCTTGAGTGGAATGTCCAAAGATGCACTGATCTCCACCTACAAATAATTAGCTCTTTCCTAGGTGATGGTCTCAAGTTGAGGAGCAGATGACTTGCAGGTCACCTGGCCCTACGATAAAAGGCCAACAAACAATTTAGCAGAATCTGCAGGAAGCTGGAGTACAGCTCAAGGAGAGGGGACTTCAGCTACCCCTTAAGATTTTCACCAGTCTGGTTTTGATTTGGAGAAACAAAACTCAGCCCCGAAGAACAGAGTCTGAAGCTGCTGTCAGGAGTGTTATTTGATGTGCCAGCTGGTGAGAAAACCTATCAACTTGGAGAAGGACTTGAATGAGACCCTTTAGTTACCAATAGCCAGGATAGCTCAAAAAACATACCCTTTCAAAGAGAAAAGAGAGTTTAAATACTGTTCAAAACAAAGAGAGAGTGCAAATACTTTTCAATCTCCCTTCTTGATTTTCTGTTCATTAGTAATGTCCTCACATACTCCTTGGATTTTACATTCACCACGCGCAATAGCAGAGCAGGTGTGCAGGTTTAACTCTGTTAGGAAATGTTTTGGAACACATGTATCTTTTAGCTAGTTGCAAAATAGAATATATTAAGAACGTAAGCAGGAGCTTAATGTACTAAAAATGTGTCAGCCACCCACTGAAGTGTTTTCATGCAACTCCCACACACGTTAAAAGACTAGGAAGCTGATGTTTTGGCAGCAAAGGCCTTCCCATAAGCACTAGCCAGGTTGCTTTGTGGCTCCAACTGCAGTAAAAGAGGAGACACTTTCCACAGCGCCCACTCTGAAATAATACACACTTTCGCTCCAACACACTCATTAAGAAACGACTTGTTCCCAGAGTCAGAATGAACAGATGTACAAAAAGCCATTTAAAGGAGGTTGGAGAAAATAAATCAAGAGAAGTCAGGGAACACATACAGCAGTTACCGGGATAACAAGATTATAACCTCTACAGCATGATCAGACAGGAGTGCTGACATCTGATTCCTATCTGGCTGGCTCTTATATACTTCCACACTGACGAGTCTTTGGTCTTTTCCTATACTGCGCTCTAGACCCAGTAGTCTAGGAAAGGCTGTGTTTGATGAGAGGGCTCTGACCTTGGGACAGGGTCAGTTTACTGAAAATAAACAGATAGCCAAGCTGTCCCTGTGGTCAGGAGCAGGCACCTCCAACATGGGGAGGAGAAGGAGATGGCAGGAGCGGAAGCCATCCCTCTCATCCACCAGGATTCTTTCACTCCTCTTCTAAGGTACCTTCTCTCAACACCCCTAGCTGGGAAACTACTGCTGCAGACAGTATTGTTCTCATGTGCATTTGCCAAAGCAAGCAGGAAAGTTGAAAAGGTTAACCGAAAGCCTAATAGCCAGGGACAACATTTTAGGAGGAGGCTCTCTCCCATCATCAGCCTTGTATTCACTATTGCTTTCACAATGCCACCAACTCCACTCAGCTGTTACTGACACATATCAGCAGCTATTCTCCCGGGGTTTAACTTGGCTTTCTTTCAGAAGTGTCTTGGGAGTTACTGGTAATTGGAGTGTTTTGCAAACTCTCAAAGATTCCTCAGTATCAGTCCACCTGTGTCTCCTGTAGCTCCTTTTCCTCAAAGGCCCCAGTAGACAGCAGCAAGGTAGAATTAGGATAAAAAGTTTGAGTTGATTTGCTTTCCTTTGCTGGCAGAGCCCATGAGCTTCCTGCTTCTCAGATCTTTAGAAAAATACTTGTGGGTCAACTTACCAGGATAGAGAATACAGCCCAAGCAACAATTATCCAGTTTTACTACCACTACATTATTCCACACACAGAAGCACTAACCTGCTGCCCGTGCTCTTTCAAGAAGCCCAATAGATTTCCAATGTACTACTCTCCCTTCTTTTACACTGCCCCAGACAGCATTCCCCTTTCCACGCATGACCTCACACCACCATTCCTTAATAACAAGGAAATCAAGAATATGACACCTCAGCAGGTCACCGCTGATTCCTTTCAATGGGCAATGGAAGGGAGAAGTAAGTGACCATCTCACAGGAGCAAGAAGAAATAATCTACACCAGGGCAATTTTAAAGAAAATCCAGATGCCAAGCAAACACGATAAAAACAAGATAATGTGAAACCTTAACCATGTTCCTGCCCTGATCCCAACTGCAAGCCACAGAATGACATGGCATCAAGGTACAATCCAGCTGAGGACCCCCAGAAATGCTGAAATTTCTGCTTCTAACAATTCATGCTACCAGCCTGTGCTTGTGGTGGTGGGGTACGCAGGGGTGGGTGCAAGGAACGGAGGGCAAAAAGGCCACACTGAAAGCGAGGCGTATCGCTGCAGAAGATCAGAACCAACACAGCCACAAAAGTTTTGCAAGGGCCTTGGTTTGCTCAGTCCCTCTCACACAATCTAATTAGGGCAAAGGAAATTGCTAAAGTTGCTTTTGAAAGACACTCAATGGTGAGGTCTTGAAGGCCCTGAGCTTGACAATTGGCTGCCTACATGAGGCCTAGAAGTACAGATGGAAGGCAGCTTGCTCAGGTGCCAGGCTGTCAGTTGGATTAAAATGACTCATTTATTTACCAAAGAACCTCACAAAGTGCTTTAGCTAACAGGCAGAGAGGGCCTAACGGCTCTCCAAGCTGGGGAAGAAGCTCTCGCGCCTTCCCGGCCTGCCAAAAGTCATTACTGCCGAGTGTGGAAAGCCATCAGCAGGGTAGAGACCCCCGTCGGCAGGGTGACAGATTGGGCTGCGTAATCAGAGGAGGAAGGAGAGAGCACAGAAGCTGTCAGAGGCGAAAGCTCTTGGCTGGGGCCGCCAGAAAACTGGCAAGATGAGTTAGCGTGACTGAGTAAACAGCAAACAATCTCCAAATGATCTTTCCTCTCTCCCTGGAAGAGATGAACTTGTTTAAAAGGCACATCCCAAAGGAAGCCGCAAAGAACTTCAGTGAAGGAGAGAGAAATAAATCTGGATGAGACCCTCTGAGATACACGGCCCTTCTTTATTTTCTTGTCTGCCAGCTTATATTGTCTGGCAAAAATATTTTATGGAATATATTAATATACATATGACATAGAGCAAATTAATAAAAGGAACAGCAGGTCCCATTGCTTACTAGAGCGGAAAGATGGGTGGAGAACATGGCATAAGGGACAAGGGAAGGACGGGAACATTATTTGTGTTGCTCTTTTGTGAGCCAGGTTTCAAAATTTTGTGGGCACAAAATGTGATTTCACAGTGAAAAGAACAGAACCACCTTTCCGCAAAACATTTTTGCTAATATGAAGAAGAGTGTCGAAAAAGCAATGCCCTCAGAGACGGGAGGTGGTCACAGTGCCTGGCTGCCCTTTGGACATCTGCGTTGGGGAGGCACCTGTAATGTGGGACTAGTGCAAAGTGTATCTCTATATTAAGGTGTCCATATGGTCCCCATTACTGTGGTAACAGGCCACCTCCTGGTTTCAATGCATTTGTCCTCCCAACATCTCTGTAAGATAGAACAGTGCTACTATCCCCATTTTACAGATGGGGAGCTGAAGCACAGGGAGATTTTGGACTCAGACACACAACTTACTGTGCTTAACGTGCTAACCATGTGCCAGCTGAGCCATAGTAACTGTAACTGTCAGGATTTGCATCCCTGCCTTGCCGTAAATGCAAAGTAGCTTAGATTGAAATGAACGAGGGTTACAGTAAATGCATTACCTTACACTACCCTCTTCATGGCAATCTAGATTAATTCACATTACTTCCCATTTATGACAAGTCAAGAGCAAACACACAACTATCGCTGCTCAGCTGACATGTGGTTACTTGCCTTGTCATCACAATTCCACATCCACTTGTATGGAGTCTGTGGCATAGCAGAAAACTAAACTACATCTCCAGTGTCTCAAGAGGGTGATCCCATCCACTGGGATTTCTTTATCCAACTTCTTCTTCTTCCTACCTTGTCAATAGCTGTACGTTTCCTGGCAGATTTTTCCTGCCACAGGCTGCATTTCCCCTTCGAACAGTCTCACCCAGGAACTGATATCCCAGTGATTGCAATGATTCTGTTTTCTCTTTGACTAAAATTGAGCATTCGCTGTCTTTCCAAACTCATTAAACTGAAATTTCAGTAACAAGACATGTCCCTGAAATTTCTCAGTTATAGACAGCATTTGCATGAAGGATAACAAAGTTTAGCTATTTATTATTTAGAATTTACCAAATACTTTTTATCTTCAAAACACTTAATCTACGGCACTGAATGATTTAAGGTTTGCTATCCTCCTCAGCTGAGACACTGAAGTATTACCTCCATATATAGGGAAACTAAGTTATAGTTACACTTATGCATTGCAAAGATGCATTTTGACCTTGATCAAACCATTGAAAGGTTGTACACACAAGCAGGACCAAGACTAGCATGTAACAAGTACAATTTTACAGGTGATGCAATATATAATTTGGCAACCCTAAATCAAACACTCCTATAAACATGGCACTCCTTGTTTGAACCGCAGGCATGAAAATAAGATAAACTTCAGCTCCCACTCTCTGAAAAAAATTGCAACTAGTTTCCTTTAAGAATAACGTGCTGCAAGAACAGGAGTCATTTCAGAGCTGGAGAGGGTTTCTCAGCTCTAATTACTCCCGATCGCTGTAATTTACAAGTTTGCAGTGGGTAGAAATCGCCAAGATTCACACATTTTCAGATCAACAGCTGCCACTATTAGAGAGCAAATCGTGCAGCCTTCTGCACCACTGCAGCAGGCTAGCTGTGGCACCGACAGGTCAGAAACGAGAAGTGGAAGGTGCCACCACAACACAAGGGTGCCAGCAAACTTCAGTAGAGGACAAGAATTTCTCCCTCAGCACCCTTGAAGGAAGCTTGAAGGTCAAAGCATGGAGAGCAGCAGAGCATGTGCATTTCTAATGACACCATTCTCTGGTTGGGCTTCCTTTCCATCCCTGCAGGTTTTTGTTTTTAACCTTGGGGTAGTCATTAAGATAGGAAATATCACATTACATCCAATTTACCTGGCAGTTATGGGGCATACTACAAATCAGGATTGCGTTCTACTGACTGCATGTAGAGGGCAAGGCTCCAGCTTCAAATGAACAGATTTTTCCAGACATAAGACCATGCAAAATACTTAGAGGCCTCTTGTATAAGACACATGCTTTTTCTGTATATGGTACCTTGCAGCAAAAGAACATATAACAGTTTGCAAAGAGGGTACCAGTCCTTATTTAATATGTAGATGCAGAAAAAGGAGACGACTTTCCTCAAGGTCGGGCAGCGAGCTGGAATTAGAGCTCAGTGCCAAATCCTCTGTTCTAGCATTAGGTATCAGACAGGCCCATTAGAGTCCCTTTGCAGCTCCACGCTAAGTTACTTACAGTGCAAAGCAACGTGCCGGTCTTGGATTTTAGGAACTCCTGGAAGACCTCTGTTCTTTCCTAGAGGATTGAAACAGAAAAAATTAAAAGAGTGCTGATGCACATTACAGTCAAACATAAAGCAAATCAGCTAATAGAACAATCTAACTATGCCTCATTCACTATATCATGTACAGCTTCAAAAGCAAAGGAATTGAGTTCACGAGTTCCAGTCAGACACTTCCTGCAAATGGAAAAAAATCTATGGCTTACAGGTGTGGTCCCAGGTAGGAAGGCACAGAGGCTGGGGCAAGCCTGAATGCATTTGGTCAAATCAAAGCAGCCAACACCTCCACAGTTTGCATGGAAATATGGCCTGTATATGTCAAAAACCAGTAACTGTTTTACATGGAGAGGGGATCCACAAAAGATTCAGCAGCAGCAACAGAAGCACTGGCATACTTTATGGGCAACACAGGCTTTTGTGAATGCAAGAAAAAGCTGGGCATCTTAACTGCTGTCTGTCCAGTTGCACGATGAGCAGGATAAGCCGATTTTGTTGACACAGCAATATAGTCACAAGAGATCAGCCTCATTGTGCCCAATGGGGCATGCAGACAGTCACTGGACTGACTGTGTAATTATTAAGTATCAGGGATGCTCAGCTGCACAGCTGCTCATGTGAACTGTTGTGGGGTAAGTCTTCAGAGTAACAGGGCAATAGAGATGAGACCTTGGCCAGAAACCCCTGCCCAAGGGGGCAACGAGGCAGGACTCCTGGGCCCTGCAGGCAGCTGCCACAGAGCTCCCAGGGCACCCTCCCACAGCCTTCCCACAAGAAAAGGCCTCGTACTGGTGAGGGCCACCAACAGGACTGCAGACACTGGGATGGAGGTCATTCCTTCCCATGAGTGTCAGAGGCAGGTGCTCCCCAGCCTTGTCCTCATCACTGGTCTGCACCTGCAGGATTCCTGCAGCCCCCACTTTTAACAGGAGCTCAGGCTCCCAGGCAGGGCTGTCCACAGCCCCCAGATCCCAAATTACCCCACCAGCAGTCTTTGAGCCATTGAACCCCAGAATTGCAGGAACCTGCCAGTACGACTCCTCCCTTACCTTCAAAAGCCTCCTGCTTTGTCAGTCCCAAAACCTTCCTAAGCACACTCCAGTTAGTTTAACTAACTACCCTGGGGTGTGATTTTTTTCTTGATAAAAGCAACAGAAACTGATTCTCCAACCCACATTAAATCACAATATTTGCTATCACACAAGACAATCTCTGAGCACTAGTAACCAAAGGCCTCAGTAGCATTTGGTCTCCACTTGCCAGTACCACCTATCCACCTACATTCCCTCTCCTTAGCTGTGGGAAACAACCACACACTCACGCTCCCTTGATCTGATTCCATTCACTCTTCTTTTCAGAGCTCAGGCTGTCTCTGGCCTCAGTAACACCATACCTGCTTCCTTCCTGTCCCTTTTGCTTCCTCCTTCCAAAATATCCTTGTTTCCATGTTTCAAGCCTTCCTCCTCAGAGTTCTAGCTAGGAGTTAAGTGAATGTCCTGTTATGTTGATGATATAGAAGAAACCTTACATACTTGACTCCCAGCTAGAGGTACTGTTCTGGGAAAGAAGGGAAACTTGGGCCTTGCCGACACACTGAACCCTCTGCTGACAAAAATTAAAGAAGAGAGCACGCTGTATCTTGTTGACAATGACAGCAGCCGTGCTCAGCAGTACCATATGGGATCCACAATTTAGCTCCATTAATGCTCTTAATTTGAAGACATCAAGCACTAATTACACACTGGGTACTAAAAAGGCAAAACCCTTCCCCTGGTGCCAGCTACTTAGTGGTGTTCTGTTGGCTTAACAGCTGGTCAGGGTAGAGTTGGGCGAGACCAGGCCTGCTCACTCGCTCAGGCAGGCAGGTTGAGGAAAGGCCAGACTGCAGGGACAGCAAAGCACATGTTTCTGGTCTCCACAGGATGGGAATGAGTGAGAAAAACAATGGCTCTTCACCTCTTGCTTCATCAGAAGAGCTCTATTCATTTACCATCTCTGCTGTGCAGCTCAGAGTAGAGCAGTAACCCTCTCCATCACAGACCAAGGGCAGGATCAGGGGCTGAACTTTCAAGGGAGGTCCCTCAGCTACAGAGAGAAATGCTGCAGTGACAGTTCATTTGACACTCTTCTCCTGGCCTCTCAGCCCTGTGTAGCAAGCTCCAATCTCATCACCCAGGCCTATCCAGCTAAAACCTACACCTATTTGGGGGTAATCACTATTACATTGTTATTATTCCGTCCCACGGAAAAGAGCAGTCTGTCAAGACATGGTTCTTCAAGACCAAAGCCAAATTGCTCCATCCTTATCTAATGGGGGCAACTTACTGGGTAGTAATGTTTTGGGGCTTGGATGAGGTTTTCCTTTGGCATTAAAAGCCTGTCTTGACCACTTGAGAGAGAACCATGGATACATAAATGGTTTAAGTGCACCCACTGGGAATACAGAAAGGCTGTCTCAGCCTGCTGAAATAACACCTCTTGCCTCTTCAGCTGTGTTTTTCAGATATAGCTACCAAGGTACTTTCCAGAAGTGGGACAACATTCTTATTCTCATTAGCAGATGGAAGAGTGAGGCCCCTAGAGGTGAAATGACTCTCTGTCCTCTCTTCTGCCCTCCTCCCCAAAATAACCACATAATAAATCATAGGGAATAAGGAATAAAACTGTGTATCCTGACATTTTAAGAATGCTTACTTCCTGTTCCATGTTGCCATGCAGTCGTAGAAACTGTAAGTGCGCAGAGGAGACAGATGAATGTTCAAGTTGTTCTGATTCTAGCCCTCCTGAAAGGACATTTAGAAGGAGCTCATAGTGGAATTCCACTTGTTCACAGCTGGAGAAAAAGATGATCATCTTGTGGTGTTTTTCAAACTGCAAGAAAAACAAGAAAATCGCACATGACCATTTCCACAGACCTCTCCCAATTCCCTGATCATTATAAGATCTATGTGGCTTCCACATCCGGAGATACGATTATCCGGGAAAGGATTATGGAGTTTGACACCAAATGCTGAGACCGCAAAAGAAGTATAAGCACTGGCTGCACAGGTATCTCAATGTCAGCATGAGAGACGCAATAGCACCTCAGCTCTCTTGTGGCTCCCTGTACACCAGATGCACTTCAAAGCCCCAGATCTAAGCCACGCTATCCTTGATAGAGTAACAGATAAAGGAGATGGAAAGGGCAAGGGGCTACTTAATAATATAAACACAATAATATAAACAGAATCTCACCTTGCATTTCTCAAGGATAAAAGCTGCTAACGTGACAAGCCTCAGTTTGCTGGGGACCATCATGACATACTGCTTGAGCTTCTCTGGAACAGCAAAGTTTTCCTGGTCCATGTGGTTTGATGAACTACTGGCTTGTCTACCCGTTTGTGATGCTGGTTTGAGTGCCTTCTGGATTTCATCTGCTATGGAAATGCTGATGGGATCATTCAAACTGATATCGGCCAGTCGCGTTACTCCTAAATCACAGAAAATGAAAAATACATTCAGTCCAGTCCGGGGTGCTGCTGGGGGGCGCGATGATACAGTCACATAAAAAAAGAGCTAACGCAATTGTAGTAAAAAGCAATGAAGGGCAAGGAACTAATGAACCATGCCTCAGACACTGACAGAACAGAACCACAAACTTCAGACTTTTCAGGGCTTAGTCAGGCTTAGTCGCTGTGGGCTCAACTAAAAGCATCACAAGACACTACTTCAGCCAACTGTGCTATTTTACATTACATAAATGTCTTGACCAGATAGACAGCATTTGGCAGTCCTGTTTTTTAAGTGTGTGTGTGGAAAAAAACCCAGCAGATCTTCACTCTATCAAGAGTGCAGGAGTCATGAGACCTGGCTCAATTCTTGCCTCAGCAACTGACTTCTTGTACGATACTGAGCAAATCACACAACAGCTGTCCTGTCCTGTCATGAGCTTTTTGCCTTAATTCTATATTTGTAAAGGAAACAAACAAACCAGTGCTTCCCAGCTTCACAGTGACTTTGCTCTGGAATTTGAGAGACGTATGTAAGGACCATGTAAGTATATACACTGACAGAAATTCCAGTAATGAAGGACAAGTGTCATAAGCCCAAAGAAATCAATAGGCATTATTCCACTTCTGCAAAGGGCTTCAGACTGGGCTGTAACATAATCAGACTCAACCCATTATTTTGCAGTTGCCTGTGTGTTATTCAGCTAAAAGAGAGACCATCTGTCTATAACCTACCTTCTGTGAGGGTGGCTGAGAGCAGGACATTCTGACGTGTCTTTCTCTCGGCATTTAAAGCATTGAGTATCACAGCTACAGCCTTCTCAAAGCCCAGGTCCAGGATCCTACAAAAACAGCAGAAGTGATGAAAGATGCTGTAGGAAGGAATGAGGAGAAAGTCTTAATGCTACATGAGCCAATTAGGAATAGAGGAAGTGCTAAAGCTGATCAGATCTTTGGCCCATCTAGCTTCATGTTCCATCTTCAACTTTTGCCAGGGTCAGACAAGTCAGAAGACACTGACAGAATTTCTGCAATGAATAACTGTACAATAATATGTCCAAAGGGGACATTTCTGCCTAATCCCAGATATCTGGTGCTTGGCTGAGGCCACTGAGCATGAATGGTTTAAGATCGTGTGCACGCTCTCTCTCTTATTTTTTAAAGTTATTTAGTGAATTATGATGCAGAGGGTATCATAATTATTTTCCATATAGTCCTGGTTTTGGCTGGGATAGAGTTAATTTTCTTTCTAGTAGCTGGTATAGTGTTATGTTTTGGATTCAGTATGAGAAGAATGTTGATAACACACTGAAATTTTCAGTTGCTGCTAAGTAGTGTTTAGACTAAGCCGAGGATTTTTCAGCTTCTCATGCCCAGCCAGCAAGAAGGCTGGAGGGGCACAAGAGGTTGGGAGGGGACACAGCCAGGACAGCTGACCCAAACTGGCCAAAGAAGTATTCTGTACCATGTGATGTCATGCCCAGTATATAAACTGGGGGGATTTGGCATGGGGCATCACTGCTCAGGAACTAACTGGGCATCAGTTGGCGAGTGGTGAGCAATTGCATTGTGCATCACTTGCTTTGTATATTCCAATCCTTTTATTCTTACTGTCATTTTATTATTGTTATTATTATCATTATTAGTTTCTTCCTTTCTGTTTTATTAAACTGTTCTTGTCTCAACCCATGAGTTTTACCTTTTTTTTTTTTTTCCCCTGTTTTTCTCCCCCACCCCCCTGGGGGTAGGGGGAAGTGCGTGAGTGGCTGTGTGGTGCCTAGTTGCTGGCTGGGGTTAAACCACAACACGTATCTAAACACTTGAAAGTTTACCTGTCTGCTTCATCAATAATCAGCCACTGAGTGCGACGGAAATGAATACATTCTGTGGACTTGATGTGATCAACCAGGCGACCAGGAGTTGAAATTAGGATATTTATCCCTTTACGTAATCTGTTTAGATTAAAACACAAAAAAAAGAAAAAGAAACAAGAAAAAAAGAAAGAGGAAAAAAAAAAGAAAATAAAACATACAGGTTAGCAGTAACTCTGGAATAGGAACCCAGAGTGAGGAACTGGAACCTACAGAGGAAAAATCATGGCCACAGTAAAATCAACAGGGACAGTGATTAAAACTGAAATTTCTTGCACAGCTAAATTTTATCCTTGATCATCATTGATATTCAGAGGCATACTTGGTGATAAGGACAGGGTGGAAAGAAATATTAATAATATTAAAAAAAATAATCTAAAACACCCAAGCTAGGTTTTCTTTTCTAATTGAGTACTTTCTTTACTGTCAAGAGTAAACTTCTTTTTGTGTATACTTATACAGGAAGAAATGAAAATTCCATTTTGGATTACCAGCTTACAATTCAATTCTTGAAAAGGGAAAAGAAAGAGATTTTTAACACCAGGAAATCTCTTCTCCAGAAAGCAATTTCCCCCATAACAAACACTGTAGACAGCACTTGGTGGTAAGCAAATACAGGTGTTTGTCAGAAGAGAAAAAAAAATACTGACACAAGAGATCATCTTCTCAGAAGGCTCATCAACATTTTAGAAATAGATCCAACTGGGGGAAGTGAATACTTCCTGCTGACCCAGTCACTGTATCTGTGTAAGATCCAGGGGGATCACAGCTTGATCCAAACTCACAATCCTCTCTCACAGTAAGAAAAGCACTCTAAAGAAGAGTAACAGATAAAAACGCTGTAGAGCAGAAGAACCCAAAATACGACTTAAGAAGTTGGCTTCCTACCTGGCTTTTTCAGATTTTCTCTTTTCTCCCCCCATTAGCACTCCAGGCACAATCCAGGCAAATGGCTACAGAAAGGAAAACCAAGACCAATATAGATTCTTAACAAAGAGACAGAGCCTAATCCAAAAATGATATTTCTGGGCAAAAAAAGAAAGGACTGGGGCTGACAGCACTGTGCATCTGATTTGATCTAACAGATACAGTCTACATGCACTCTGTCACCCACAGCTACATATCAATGGCACCTTTAGTTCTAGCCATGTAACTTGCTTCCCACATCATCTAGGAAGATAGAAATGCAATCATTTTTGCACCACTTCCAATCACATAATAATATTTCTTTTCCTTCTCGCCATGTAGCCTATATGTTCAAAGACAAGCTACAATGCTATTTCTTCATCTTGCCTTTAAGCAGTATCTTCCTGTGGCCAAGGAAAATTTAAGAAAAAACACAGGACCTGTAAAGTTTATAAATACATACACAGACCTACATGCACACAGTCACCATGTCTGTGAACATTAAATGTCAGTCTCATTGATATTGGCAGGAGTTTTTGCCACTTACTTTAATGAGGTCCAATCCTTCATTGAATCCAATACTGTCCAATATTTACAGGGGAGATAATCAAAGCATAGTACTGCCATTGCCTCACTCAAGAGGAAATGCAGGACAGAAGCAGAGCACAGCTTGTAAGGACTGCACAAACGTGTGACTGGTAAATAGGCTTAAGTTTGCACAGGTCACTGCTTGCCAGAAATGCTCCAACAAAATAGTTTCTAGAAAAAGAGTTTCTTTTTAAGGTTTAAAATAAGGAAGATGTCTAAGCAAGATCCAGGCAATATAACCTTAGCAGTTGGCATTAGAGTGATTGTGTCAGAACAGCTCAATCAACCTTTTTCTCTCTCAGTAATTACATAACCATATTACACTTTCCAGTCATCCAGTCCTTCCAAGGTCCAGTCAGACCTGCTTTGGGTCACTATGACAGTTTACACTGGACTTGATGGTTACTACACATTATATGTAACAAAACTGAAGGGGGTCAGTCTAGACTTCATCCTTTGAAGGACATCAAAAGTCCACTCATAGTAATTTCTCATTACTATGGAAGAAGACTGAAGTACTTTAAACCTCAGCATGACACAACAAAATCTGACTTGGTAATTCCAGCACTAAAAAAGACTTGGAAAGTGCCTTATTATTTCAAGGAAAAAACCAGAAGAGGGAGTGGGAATATGGATCAGATGAACAATTTAGATACCTTCTAGCCCCATGGTAAGATACTCCGCCTCAATTAAAAGGAAAGCACTATCATTTGATGATTTTAAAAGCCTTCTAATTTCTCCAGGCATTCAACTGGCAAAGCAGTTCACCAAGTTCTACTCTCCATCTGTCTAGTATTAGTTTCACTAAAACGGCACTTGTCATTGTGAGAGTTTCCATTCATAACTCAGGCAGAAACAATGGCAGGTACTTCTAAAAACAAAACGTTGTGAAAATCAACTACACTTGTTTATGAAAACATGTGCAACTAAGGTGCTATAATTAATCACTTAATTGTTCACGTAATAGTTTAAAACATGCCACAGGGAAATCAGGCACTTAAGTCTTAAACAGATTTATCTTTAAGGACCATATATCTTGCCAGATGCTGGATCTCCTTAAGCATCCAGTTGAATTCACCAGAACTGAAATTGCTTAGCATCTTACAGCAAGAAGCTCAAGGAATAAGAAGAACACAGAACATCGAATTCTTACCTTAAGTAGTTTCTGCATTGTATCAAAACTTTGGAGTGCAAGCTATGGAAATCAACAAAAGAAAGTGAGCTCTGAAAAAGTCCCTGGACTACAAAGATGGACAACAAGCCCCTTTGACTCAAAAATCTGTAAGCTAGTCTAGTTATGTATATCATCAGAATTCTAAATACATCCTTAATTTTTCTTTTAGAAGCTGCTTATTATTTTATTCTCTTGCATAATCTTTCTTTTATTATATTTGGACCTGTTCAAAAACCTCTGTATTGGTTCAGCTCCACAAGCCAGCTCTCAGGACAATAGAGACTTCTGCTGGCTTCTGTGAATGCCCCAGGGAGAAAACAAGCCGAAGCCACAGAAGATTTTGCTCCACTGGAAGAGTGAAAAGGAAAATGGCACAATTTCTGGAAGAAAACTACTATGAAAAGGAAATGCAGCCCAGAGGTTAGTTATCTTCTGGCAGTCAGGGCAGCCCACATTATTCCCTCACCTGACCCATGGAGTGATCATACCACTGGATCTTTCTACCTCTCCATTTCCCAGTCAGTAGAAGGGAGATGGTACGCACAAAGCTTGCAAACCTAAATGTCTGGTCAGTAGGAAGCATATAGCTGTTGGGTTTCATGTACCATCTGACAGCCATTTCTGCTGTGGCAATGAAGAAGACCAAGAAAGGCAATGGTGCCACCCTGACTCATTCATGGAATGAGTATGTGAGCAGGGCTTAGTTATGGGAGTAGAACTGTTTTAAATGCTCTGACTACACATGCTACATACTATCACTTGCCAGGCTCTCAAGAAGGCCATTGCTTTCAATACAAAGTAAAATACCAACTGTAATTACAAATTATCTTCATAAGTACTCTCAATGGCAGACCTTTAAACAAGCTTACGCACAGTTTCCTACATGCTTAGTATTCATACAGCATCCTAGAGAGGCAGTAAGTTTGCTGCTGTAAAAATTTAAATAGCTTCAGAGCTTTCTCCTTTCATGGAACCGAGCTGAGATATTGCACTGCAGGTTGCATAAAATATTGTGCCCCAAACTAGATACCTGCAATCAATTCTCCACATGGAAGTTATTATCATTTGAAAAAAAAAAAAAAAAAAAAAAAAAAAAAAGGTTGATACCCTCCTCTGAAATTGCCTTTGCAATTGCAAATAATATAAATCAAATAGAAGAGAGTTCAGTGGAGAAACCAACTCCTGGAAGCCTCATCTTCAGCATTCACTTACGGATTTAAAAAAAGGGCTTTAAAAATGAAACGTTTATATAAACCTACACATTTGCAAAGCTGATTTCATTGGTTTTACTTACTTCCCCTGTGTGAGCTAGGCAAGCTTCTCCCTCCCATTTCTCCCTCCCATGCACTGAGCTACAGAGTTTCTCCAGCCTTCACAATTATTTCCAACTGCATGAGGAAAAGTTTGAGATTCCTTCTTCCTTACTTCAGTATGGCACTGAACAAAAATGACAATACGCATCTAGAGAGCAAACGCTCTTTCTGTGAGGGCAAGATTTCAGCAAAAGGACAGACGTTTCCTAAGACAGTCCCTGGTGGACTCGCGTCTACATACTAAAAACCAGTGTTCAAACACTCAGATTCAGACAGAATCAGAAAGAAAAAAGGCCACCTACCTCTCTCGTTGGGACTAGTATGAGCGCATAAGGCCCATCACTGCGCTGCAAACAGAGAAGACAAGAGGTCCACTAAGAAGAATGTAGGTAGCACTGATAAACAGAGCACTTCCACGTCTAACGGCTATTAGCCAACAAAGTGAATTCTGAAGGGTTTTAGTACAAGTTTGTATACAACAGCCTGGGATATTGCCCCCTCCCAGCTTTTAAAAACAACAACAATCTTTCAAACATCAAAACTGCATTGCCTTCTCTTTCCTGCTTGGAAACCCTGCTCACAGTCACACCCAACACTTTATTCCATATGCATATTGTTTCACTCTTGTATTTCTGAGTTGCAGAAACACTCTCATGTTTGATGTACAGCAACAATCTGTAGGTAGCAGCTGCAGATGGGTTGGAAATAACCCAACAATCCAGGATGGTTGGAAACAGTTCAACCCATAAGGAAATTCAGGATGATCTCTTCCCATAAAAGGCACAAGAGATGGCAGATCTGCAGCAGCATTTTCTGGTCAACCAGATGATCCAAATTGGGAGCAATTATCAAATCTCACTCTATGTCAAAGATTAGAAACTTATTACTCCTAAAGACATGACAGCAACCTTTGTTTTCAGTTCTTCCGGCTTCAAGATCATCGCTTCTTCCACAGTCTACCTTCTCCAAACTTGACAATTTAGCTTATCTACAATTTAGCCTACTGCATGAACTAACAGGGAACGTGTAACATAGTTCTTGCATCCTCTGTATCTCAACAGTACAGGAGGATCACATAAGCCACATGCACAAATAAAGGGGAAGAAAGACTGCTTGACCTTTCTGTCAAGAAGAGACAGTGATGACTGCAAAATAAGAGCTGGATTTTATGTTTATTAATCTTAATACCAAAAGCAAATATATTTAATTCTGTTGCACATACCTGTATTTTGGATTCCATTCCTTGCAAAGACTGTACAAGTGGAATTCCATAGGCAAGAGTTTTACCTTTTTAAAAGGGAGAAAATTGGAAGACCTTCCATCAAAAAAAAAAAAGAAAAAGTGGCAATTACAGCAAATTAAAGTACCATTCATCCTACCATTCTTAAACGAGGGTCAGAGTCTGGAAAAGTTTTAATTAAGCAGAAAGTTTCCAAAACAAAAGATTGACAAGCAATTCACCAAAGGGTTAAATTAAAAAAAAAGAGAGGTGGTGGTATCCCATTAAGATCTACCTAAATAAATATTCCCACCCACCCAAGAAAAAGAGACATCCAGACATAGTTTGCTGTAGAGCAAGCACATAAGTTTGTAACGTAAGAGCGTGTGCTGCTCAGCTCCGCTGGCCTCCTGGATCTGCATCCCCAGCATAAGCCTTGGAATAGGCCCATGTGCAATAACTGGCAGCTGCACATCAACATTCAGTCCCACCACTGCGCTGTTACAGAAGTTTGCATGGCATCTGTCTGTGTCACAGCAGTCCCACGCCAAGCTTCCCAGCCTGTCACTTTTACGAGCTGTACTGGGAACATGGGGTTTTGGTTCTGTTGTTGGGATCCAGTTTAATATGCCCAGGGAAGGAGACTGACAATTAAATACTGACCTGAACCAGTCTGAGATCTCACTAGAGCATCTTTGCCTTGCAGGAGCACAGGAATTGTTTGCTTCTGAACACTGCGTAACAAACAAAACAGATTAGGAAATACGAATGCAACGCAGGATAGAATCCTAAGGTTTTAACATACAGTGACTGTTTCAAAACTGTTTACCCCAAATTCCATGCATTCATCTCTGCAGTGTAGCTACATCACTAGAGGTAATTTCTAAGGAAAGCCACTGGATAGGCATCGGATGCGATAAATTGAAAAATGATGGTCTTATGATTCAAGTACCAAATTAGAAGGCAGGACTCCAAGGTTCCATCTTCAGCTGTGACAACTGACTTACTGTGTAACTTACAAGTTATTTCTCATCCCAGATTTTTAAAGCAACAAACCCTATGGCAAATGGGACAGCTTAATGGGTACTGTGGTCTTCACAAACAAATAACATATAATGAAACAATCATAGATGATTGGCTTTAAGGGCTAGCGAAGTGCAAAATTTCTATATAAATTTGCTTAC
The DNA here is from genome assembly GCF_000737465.1 of Haliaeetus leucocephalus. NCBI lineage: Eukaryota > Metazoa > Chordata > Aves > Accipitriformes > Accipitridae > Haliaeetus > Haliaeetus leucocephalus. The sequence goes on along the minus strand of NW_010972742.1, from coordinate 4,092,104 downwards.
CTGGTCATGCTACTTATCTTTAGGACAGTGTTTATTGTGGAGATCTAGAGAGATAACAAAGAGCAGTAAACAGGTTTCATTGTCAAACTGTTCCTTTTGTTACTTTTTGTAGTACAAGACAGAGCAAAAAAACAGAAGACTGATGCTTATTCTCTCTATTACTGGTCCAGGGCAACTGGCTGCAAGAGTTCCCATGTCCTCAAAATATTTCTTAGCTAATCAGAATTACACCACTGCTGGTACATCGTGAAATAGCAGACTTGTTAAAATACTGCATTCCCAAATAGTTTTCTGTGGTTTTTTGGTATTACAACTGCAACCAGTGAAGGGTGCTGGGACAGTGCATTTGGGGACAGGTCAGGACGCTGGCCAGCACGCTCAGCTAAAAGACTGCAACAAAATCAGGCAAAGTACTGGCAAGCCTGTCCAAGTCACCATGAATAAAGGTGCATCTCAGCTCTCTAATCTGCTCCCCACCCAAAAAAAAGCATGTTTCAAGGCATACAGCCTTCCTGCCACTCACCAGATGTGGATGGAGGTCCAACTGGCTAAAAGAATCTGTAGTGAATACATTCTCTTGCACCTGCTGCACTGCTTTTCTGAGTTAGGGGAAACAAACCAAAACAAAAAAAAGCACATGGTGTGGTTAAAAATTATACAGTAGTATTCTGTGTAAACAGCAATGAAACGACACGTACTGAGCAACTGCTTTGCCCAAGCAAGGCCAAAAATTTAGGACACTGAATTTCAAGGCATTGAAAAGGTTTTTTTTTCCCTCCCATTTGTCTAAAATACCTGTGAATTTCTGGGATATCAGGGTTGTTTTTAAACAGGCTGGATGTCTTAATGAAAGGTTTGCTCTTCTGGCTTTCATTTTGGTTGTCAGTCAACTGCTTCTTAGAAAGAGATTTTTGTGATGAACTTCCCTTCTCCCTGATGTCAGCTTCTGTAGCACATTTCTTGAAGGTGTTTATTGATGGCTTACGTTTACGTTTCAAAGGTGGGTTTCCGTGCGGAGACTGGAGCTTTCTTTTCACAGCACTAGACTGCTTTAATGTTAACAAACAAAACAGATAGCAAGAATTCATTAATAACTGAGAATTAGCAACATGACATTATGTTGAACACAGACATCAGCCCACAGACAGATCCTTATTTTTGGAATCCCCTACCGAATGACTAAAGAAACTAAGTTTGATTTTTGCAGCTAGACAGTTCCTACTCTAACAGATTCACCACCATGCCTGAGACCTCTGAACACTACTGAAATGCAAAGAGGAATCTAAAATCATATATAGTCCTCATCTCTAAAGGATTTCATCTAGCTTCTCCAGTAACTGAGCAGAACACGCTTTAAAAATCTCTCAAAAGCTCTGCAAATCTCCCAATTACATTAAAGCCGTCCCTGTAGGCTTCCTTCTTTCTGTGGGCAGGAAGGATGGCCTGTACTTCACTCCAACTTACGCTTCTGCCAACTTTCAGCGTTTCTGAGCTCTTTATTTCTTCTTCTGCAGCAATCAGTTTATTTTACTGATCTTCCAATCATCTTAAGCAAAACTTTTGCTCTCCCCAGATCCCTCCAGGAACAGTGAAGAAGAAAATTAAATTTAACTTCCTTTGGTCCCCAAAGCTCTTCAGTGTCCCCCAGCCCTTTTTTAATGAACTTATTTTTCCCGACACAATTGCAGAACTCCTGAAACGTGTGAAATGCCAGCACAGCCTTGCTCCACTTTTCTTCTCTCCCCCGCTGTTAGTTGCACACTCTGATTTTCTTTGTCCTCCTATGAACCACATTGTTTTCAAGTTCCGTTACTTTTTTCACCTCTTTCTTCACATCTTTGGCAACGAACCAAAAACCAACCTCCTTCCACCAACATTCACTACCAGAAAGATGATGGTGGTGGTGCCATACCTCAAAGTACCTAATATAGTCAGGATAAACCCTAACAAACACTTAACGCTCACATACTTTTGCATAGCGTTCTAAGAACGATTTAAAAATCAGGACTAATAATTGAAACAACCCAGAATCGCTGTAACAATAACTTCAAAATGGAAAACGTCTGCTTAACCCATTCTTGTTCTCCTCTCCTCAAACTCATGAGAATAAAGCACCTATTCCTGCAGCTCAGAGCATTCCCACAATTAGAAGCTTGCTCTCAAATAGAAGAAGATTTCCCCTCCCTGGCAGCAGTGCAGAGCATCTCTAAACGAGGCAGAGGCCTGTAAGAGCATTACCCGCACCTTCAGCCCCCAGCGAGTCAAAAGCCGCCGACACCGCCAGGAAAGCGCAGAGCAGTCCCACAGCAGCCCACTTAGAGGGATTCCAGAAGCTCGTACCTGCCGTTCCCCCCCCACCCGCCGAGTCTTCCCCCTCCACAACCACCACCCAAGGGGGCCGGGCCCGTCTCCCCGCCGAGCCACCGGGTCCCTCTGCAGGTACCAGCCAAAGGTCCGATTGAAGAACTTTTCGGACGCTG
>NW_010972742.1:4088639-4088865 GCF_000737465.1 Haliaeetus leucocephalus | reverse complement strand
AACCGGCGGTACGGTTGCAGCACGGCGTTAGCGGGTTGGAGCCGTTGGCCTGGTCGGAGGATCACCGGGTGTCGGTGAGCACGGCCCGCAGCATCGCCGTCCTGGAGCAGCTCAGCGACGTCCACAGCGGGGGGCAGGAGATGGTCATCCACCGCACCGCCGTGCCCGCGCCCTCCGCCGCCTGTCTCCTCAAGGTGAGCCGGCCGCGGCGGCGGGCACCGGCCGC